>NC_069010.1:9501654-9501951 GCF_001194135.2 Octopus bimaculoides
TCATTAATTACACCAGAAAAATTGTCAATTTTGCAAAAAAAAAATCAACAAAAAACAATCAAATCAATCAATCTCTCCACACGAAATCGAAGGGTACAAGTTACCCGCTTAAAATTTGGGCGCCAAAAAATTGATCGCTGAAGGACAAAACTGTCTTGCAACTGAGGTCTTATACATCCTTGGATCTCTACATCCAGTGATTTTAGTAGGTAAGTAAACGATATTGTTTTAATACGCTTTGACTTGTTTCACACAAACACTAACATGGTTTTTGTTTTGTCCAGACATCGTTACCAC
>NC_069010.1:9501961-9503335 GCF_001194135.2 Octopus bimaculoides
TGTGTGTGTGTATATGTGTGTGTGTGTGCATGCGGATCTTGCAGGCACGGCGTGGATTCGATCCTCGATCGTCAAATTTCGGTTAATGTTTACAGCTTCACCCGGAAATGAAAATCCCCAAAATATACTGGTATGGGTGTAAAACAATGTGTAGGAAACGAATATGAAACAAATAGGCGCAAAGCAACGGGAGAGGACTTCGGAAAATTCAAAAGATCCGAGCTTTTCCCTCATAACTTTTAGGAAAATGGTTTATTTTTTTCAATGAAATTTCATAGAAATACCATTCAAACGGCAAGCATTACGACTATTAAGAAATTTGTGGGGGGGGGGGAATCTTTTCCAAGAGGGTGTGGAGAGTACTTGGGAAAATTCACAAGATCCGAGCTTTTCCTTCGTAATTTTGAGGCAAATGGCGGTTTGTTTTCAATGAAATTTTATACAAATACCATTCAAACGGCATACATGACGATTATAAAGAAATTTGGGTTAATGTTTACATCTTGACCCGGAAATGAAAACCCCCAAATATATACTGGACAAAAATATTTGATAATAAAGGTTGAAGAAATTATAAGAACTGCACTTTCTTCTAGCAAATTAAAATGATATTTCATAGCTAGAAAATATTAAAGGGTTTGAAGTGTTTTATTTTGATGGAGGATGTATGCAAGATTCTATGACAGTTTGGCCTCCTGTTTGGACGGGAGATACCCTTATCTGGTTTGATCAATTAGAAGCAAGTTTTGAGCAAACAGAGGCACAAAAGTATAACATGATGTTAGGTAACTTAGCACCACCTCTGAGTGGTGGTATTTTATTTTATCTGATCGCTGTATTAAGCCATGATCGTTTGATTTTCTGAACAATAATAAAAGGTCGAGAAACTTTTCAATCACAGATTAGACCCGACGAAATCTGTGGACAACTTCATAAAAAGTCTTAGTGAATACAAGAGCAACTTGTTCTATTTGGCCTTTTGAAAGAGAAACCCAAGCCTGCTTATTTGACTCTACAAGCGGTTTAATTAGTCTGACATCCTCCAAACATTTGGAGAAATCACTTTAACTCTCGATTTGCATTTCAGGAGAGAATATAAGTGGATTTTCATGGTAGCAGATTTGCCTTATCCGATATTGGGGGAAGATTTTCTTTCCCATTACAGTTTAATGGTAGATGTTACCTTCTTCTTGCCTTTAACCCTCCAACACGGAGTATAGGCCACTTATAATTGAATTCCATGTCGGATAATTTTTCTCTTCTGTACTTATTATCTGCCATGAATGTCCCCCTTTCTCTAGTTCCTTTTGTGTTGATCTATGTTACCAGTTCTTAGGCCTACCCCTCTTTCTATATCCATACGGATTCCACTGT
>NC_069010.1:9503435-9504579 GCF_001194135.2 Octopus bimaculoides
TTTCTACTACAGGAAAAAATGCCTGAAATTTTCGTAAAGGGTCCTTGTCAACTGCACTAATTCCTAGGACTTGACTAGGATTCATTTTACTAACCCTGAAGGGATGAAGGGTAAAGTCGATCTTGGCAGGATTTGAACCGTAAAGAGATGGAAGAAATGCTGTTCTAAGAGTTTTGTCTGAAGGGTGATAAAATTCTTCCAGCTCACTCCCAAATAACAAATAAATTATAAAAAACAAACAAGGAGTATATTATTCTCAGTATTTTATTGACAACACAAATACATTCTATAGGGATTTGCTTTCTATATAACTCAGAGTTTCAAAAATACTCAAAGAAACATGCTATATTTGGCCGTTTTGAAATACATTGAGCCACTGAATAATCTCTCTGTGGTCGCTTGGCTTGCTAGAAATAACAGCCAAAATCGCTCTAGGCATAAGCCAGAAATAAGAAGAATGTATTGTAAATAGTTATTTTTAGATTTATAATTTTTGAATAAAAGATAGGACAATCACGGACAGAAATACATTTGATCATTGATCAGCTGGATCAGGGCTGACCTAGGGCTAAACAATAAACAAAAACATCAATAGCACAGTATATTATATCGTTATCCAAATAACACGGGGCCTGTTTTGCATTTAAATTCAAGTATAAATATAATGTGTGTGTGTGTCTGCGGGCGTGTGTTTATCAACTTTTACAAAGGAAAGGGTGACAGTGACTTCGAAGTAACTGTCAGCTTTTGCCTTGTAAAAGTTGATAAACCTATATTCCACTGAAATGTATTTAGAAATCCTTCATTAATATATTGAATTGTTTATATGTCTGATTTCAGCTAAAGATAAGCATTAACACACACACACACACACACATAGATGTATAAGTATATATTTATGTATATATATATATATATGTGTGTGTGTGTCTATATGTATACATACATGGAAAGATATCTCTTTTACTCTTTTACTCTTTTACTTGTTTCAGTCATTTGACTGCGGCCATGCTGGAGCACCGCCTTTTAGTCGAGCAAATCGACCCCCCCCCCAGGACTTATTCTTTGTAAGCCTAGTACTTATTCTACCTACTCTTTTTGCCGAACCGCTAAGTTACGGGGACGTACGTAAACACACCAGCAT
>NC_069010.1:9504589-9506729 GCF_001194135.2 Octopus bimaculoides
GGACAAACACAGACACACAAACATACACACACACATACATATATATATATATATACATATATTCGACGGGCTTCTTTCAGTTTCCGTCTACCAAATCCACTCACAAGGCTTTGGTCGGCCCAAGGCTATAGTAGAAGACACTTGCCCAAGGTGCCACGCAGTGGGACTGAACCCGGAACCATGTGGTTGGTAAGCAAGCTACTTACCACACAGCCACTCCATATATAATATATAACATATACACACACATACAAAGAGATGAGACTTGCTTCTCTAAATGCCTTTTGATCCCTATGTCTGCTTGATGAAAATTGATCCAGGGCCAAACAAGAACATACATTCACACCCACACACCCACACAGACACCCCTCCACACACACACACAAAGACATGTCAACACATAAAGAGAAAATATAGACTATGTTCCGCTGTTTTATTCATAGATTGCATAGAATGGTGATCATATTGATTGCATAATATAATGGCGATTGTGATGGTGCTGATGATGATAATGACATTAACGAAATTAAAATAATAATAATAATAATAATAATGATAATAATAGTTGTAGTAATGGTAATAATAATGACGTCCAACCCATGCTACCATGGAAAGCGGACGTTAAACGATGATGATGATAATTATTGTTATAGTAATGATGATGAAGATGATGTTAATAATAATAATGATAATAATAATAATAATATAGAAAGGATTGAGGTAACTCCTCCTGAAGATGTAGAGTCAAAATTAAAAGAAGAGTGCCATTGTTATCTAGTGAACGATATTTCGACGTTTTGTGTGTCTTCAACAGGTCAAAAAATAAATTTGTCAATCTACTTCATTTTGGTTAATATAAAATAATAATAATAATAATAATAATAATTAATATTACCCACATCATAAGAATCTTATAAACCTTTCAGAAAACATGAAATTATTCGTTTTTGGCATTGCAGATATAATGCTGATGATGATGGTGACAATAATAATAATAATAATAATAATAATAATGATAATCCTTCCTACTACGGGCAGAAGGCCTGAAATTTGTGGGAGGGGCATAGTCGATTACATTGACCCCAGTACATAACTGGTACTTATTTCATTGTCCCTGAAAGGATAAAAGGCAAAGTTGACCTCAATGAAATTTGAACTCAGAATGCTAACAATCCTGCCAGCTCGTCACCTTTAATAACGGTAATTGTAATTAGGCAGCGAGCTGGCAGACTCGTTAGCAGGTTGGGAGAAATGCTTAGCGGTGTTTCGTCTGTCTTTACGTTCTGAGTTCAAATTCCGCCGAGGTTGTCTTTGCCTTTCATCCTTTCGGGGTCGATAAATTAAGTACCAGTTAATCTTCTAATCGACTGGCCCCACCTCTCCAAAAATTTCTGGCCTTGTGTCTAGAGTAGAAAAGAATAATAATAATAATAACAACAACAATAATAATAATAACAACAATAACACCAAAATAATGGTTTGCAATTTAAGTACAAGGCCCTGGATGTTGTGTAGAAGGTTTTTGCCATTATAAACCTGACTGGTTCTTTATTTTGTCAACCCCATAGGATGAAAAGCCGAGTTGATTTGAACGAATCTTGAACCCAAACAATGAAAATAAATTAATATCAAAAGAAGATAATTTCTTAAGGAACCAAAAAAAAAAAAATGAAAATGAACAAAGGAAAAAAATAAATATTGAAAACATATCCATCTTCCCAAAATCAGATAATAAATTAAAAGACATAATACCCTCCGACCAACCAGCCAGCCAGCCAGCCACTGAGCTGTGCTAATAATATTCAGTAGAGATAACACACCCAGTACGAAACACTGAGTATGAGAAACACCAATGGGAAGAGGCGCCGTGACACAATATCTATTTGGCTGACACTGTTCAGGGCGTGGTACTTGTTGCCGAAGGTTTTGATGTGGAAGTTTCTGGTACCCGATAAACAGTACCAGAACATCCTCAGGTACCAGTTCCAAGAACAGAAAGACAGTTTGGATTTCTTCTTCTTCTTTAGTTGAGTTCTTTGAATCAATACCTCTGAGATGACCATTTTCTCTTCTTCGCTCTCCTGTGGGAATAAAAAAGAAAGGAAGAAGAGTATAGAATATATATATATATAAATATATA
>NC_069010.1:9506784-9508481 GCF_001194135.2 Octopus bimaculoides
ATATATATATATATATATATATATAGATATATATATATACTTATGAAGGTGAAACAGATTTCTTCAGCTAGCCAGTCGTGCTACTTCAGGCTGATGACGAGCAAAGGCTCAGAAACATGTCCCTGAATGCAGGCTGGGCTGGCTGGAGGAGTTTGTCTCCCCTTCATAAGGATAAGGGCACAGGAAATGTGTCAAGGCCTAATAGGAAGCTGTCTGGCTTCCTAGGGCTGAACAGCAGTAGTATATTCCCTTATTGGGACTGTCAATATATGTATATATATAAGACAGCAAATTTACAATTATTACCTCAGTGTCTGTGGGGTCCTGTTGTATATTTTCTTCCCCACTGTCGTACTTGGTGAAATAGTGCACGGCTGCAAACTGTATGAGTGTTGCTAACACAAATACGTAACACATAGCAACATAAACATCAAGCGCAGTGGAATAGGAAACCTTGGGGAGGTAAGTACGATTGTCCAGACCTAGAAACGTCATTGAAAGCACTGTGGTTGTTCCTGAAACGATAAAGCGAAGAATGTGTTTTTGCCGGTCGTCTGATTTCTTTTGGCGTTTTTGAGATTTGTTGAGGGTCTTTATAGAATTTAAGTTGGTTAGTAGCAAAGGATTGGCAGCAGGTTGACACTTACCCAGGGCTATCCTGTCGGATGTGGCCTCCCTGTGGATCCAGAACGACACCCATGACACCACCACCAGCAGGGTACAGGGCACGTAGACTTGGAGCAGGAAGAATCCCATGTGACGCTTCAGATGGAAGTTGACACTCAGCATGGAATGGAGAGCTGGGGGGGCGGGCGGAGGAGAGGAAGAAGAGGAAGAGTGAGATGTGAAAGGTGACACACAGACACACACACATTTAGATTGCTATATAAAAGTATGGCGATAAGCTTGTGTGTGTATGTGAGAGAGAGAGAGAGAGCGTGTTAATGTGACAATATTTGCATAAACCAGAAACCTTTACCAGAATTAGAATCTCCATGAACGATCATCATCATCATCATTGTCATCATCGTCATCGTCAACATCATCAACATCATCATCATAAATGTCATCATCGTCGCCGTCATCGTCACCATCATCATAATCACCATTTAATGTTCATTTTTCCATGCTGGCATGGTTTGGTTTGAAAGGAACGGGGCAAGTCACAAGGCCATGTTGGTCTCCAATGTCAGCTTTGGTGTAGGGCTTCTACAGTTTGATGCCCTTCCTAACACCAATCCCTTTTCACAGTGTACTGGTTCCTTTCTTTTGTGCCACTGGCGCTAAATGAGATTGCCAAGTAACTTTGCAAAGCAGGAAAAGGTAAAAAAAAAAAACTCCCACGACTTTGTGAGAAACATTTCAGGCATTTGTTTAGTGGTTGGGAAGCAAACTTCTTGCCACACAACCACATTTGCACCTGTGTTTGTGTATATATATATATATATATATATATATATATATATATATATATATATAAAGTGACAAGAGTGCAAAATGGTACCAGCATTGTGAGAAATTAGAGTCCAAATGACTCATTAGCCACAAAAAGCACTATCTTAGTAGATATATATATATATATACACACTTATACTCACACACATACATATATATATACATACATATGTGTGTGTATATATATATATATATATATACACATACATACATACACATATACTCAGACACATACGTATATA
>NC_069010.1:9508627-9511491 GCF_001194135.2 Octopus bimaculoides
TATATAAACACACGTGTATTTGTACCTGTCTATCAATATTTAAATACATATACATACATACATTATATATATGTATATATAGAGTATGTATGTATGTATGTATGTATGTATGTATATGATGTATACACACACACACATATATATATTTATATCTATGTATCTATTTATTGATTTATATATATGAATATATATGCTTATATACATACACACACATATATGCATGTATATATGTATGTATTTATGTATGTATGTATATATGTATGTATAAAAGCACTTAAAATTTACCAATTCCAACAGATTTGGCGTGACTAAAGCGATTAATGTCGACCATTCCCGGGTCATGAAATCTGAAAATTATTAGAAAGTCTGAAATGTCTGAAGTGATGAAAACTTTGTAATTTCAACATGTCATGTGAAGCGGTTGAGATTTGCAAATTAAAATCAATAAATTAAAGAACTTGGAAAATTACCGAATTCCATTCTTGTACTGTGTGAGAAAAATGATTAATCTTCACTTGTCTATTCTTGCATTCTTTCATTCTTTTACTGGTGTTAGCCATTGGGTTATGGTCAGACTGGAGCAGCCATTGTATTAGCTACATACATTGATTCCCCAAGTTTGGTTTTAGCTCTTTAATGTTCGCATTTCTCTGTCCAATGCAATGCTTATTTATTCATGTTCTTTTTGGAATTAATGATGTATTTTCTTGTAGCTTTGAGATTTTGATGTCGCAATTAATTATTGTGAAACCATGTGGCTTTGTGTGATATGAGTATTCAATTCACAATCGTAAGGTCACGAGTTCAGTTCCTGGCAGCCTGTTGTGTCCTTGGGCAAGACACTTTATTTCACATTGCTCCAGTTTACTCACCTGGCAGAAATGAGCAGAATCTGTAACTCGAAAGGGACCAGCCTTGTCACGTTCTCTGTCACACTGAGTTTCCTTGTGAACTATGTTAAGGGTACACATGTGTCTGAGGAGTACTCACCTACTTGCACGCTAATATCATGAGTAGGCTGTTCTGTTGACTGGATTAGCTGGAACCCTCATCCTTGAGCAAGACTCTTTATTTTACATTGCTCCACTCCACTCATCTGACAAAAGTGAGGTGTACCTGTGTCTCAAGGCCCAAGCTTATATTTATGCTTACTGACATGCACACACACACACACACACACGCACACATTTATCTATATGTATGAATATATGTATACACACACATACATCATCATCATCATCGTTTAACGTCTGCTTTCCATGCTAGCATGGGTTGGACGATTTGACTGAGGACTGGTGAAACCGGATGGCAACACCAGGCTCCAATCTGATTTGGCAGAGTTTCTACAGCTGGATGCCCTTCCTAACGCCAACCACTCCGAGAGTGTAGTGGGTGCTTTTATATGTCACCCGCATGAAGGCCAGTCAGGCGGTACTGGCAACGGCCACGCTCGAAATGGTGTATTTTATGTGCCACCTGCACAAGAGCAAGTCCAGGGGCACTGGCAACGATCTCGCTCGAGATATATATATATATATATCATCCATATATCCAAAATCTGTACATCACTTCTAACAACCTACACACACACACACACACACACACACACACGCATTCTTCACAGTAGAGTTAGAAACATAGAAACTGCCACAAAACTACCTTCTCTGAAGACGGTCGTTCCATTCCAAGCAGGCATGTCCGTGAGGTCAAATTGGGACAACGTCATTCCAGCGTTTACATCGACAGCTCTCTCGGCACCAAATCTCCATTTGTAGAGAACTTCATTTTCCGTGTAACCAACTGGGAGAAGACAAAATATCGATTTTGGCAAAGTCAAGAACAAGAGGTTCCTTCGCAGCTGACGATGACAAGAATGGTAAATGTGAAAGACAAGGTCTGTAGGAGAATATGGAAATATTGAATGGAGTGAAATGTACTTACAACTGATGAGATGGAGTGGGCATTGCTGCAAATCCATTGGGAATTTCTGAAGTTGCATCAGACATCTTGCTTTGATGGTCAGTCTGCAATAAAGCGGATACATTGTGTATACACATCAGAAGATCTTTGACTTGTTTCGGTCATTAGACTGTGGCCATACTGGGGCACCACTTTGAAGAATTTGTTTAGTTGAATGAATTCATCCCAGTATTTTTTTTTAAATTCAAGCCTTTATTCAAGCTAGAGTGAGGAATTTAAGTATAATTAGTTGACTGGCATTCAAAAGGCTTTATATATATATATATATATATATAGGGAGAATTCACCTAAAAAACAAAAGACGAAGACAGGTGGTGTAGAAAACAAACGGATGTATTAGTATAACGCTTGGGAATTGAAAAAGTCTTTAATGTTTCGAGCCTACGCTCTTCCCCAGAAAGGAACACAGAAAGAAACAAGGAGAGAAAAGAAAATGTGTGTAGTGGTTAGCGATCTATCATATATGTGTGTGTATGTGTGTGTGAGAGAGACAGGATTCTTTCATTTTCTTTCTACCAAATCCATTCAGAAGGCTTTGGTCAGCCCAAGGCTGTAGTAGAAGACATTTGCCCAAGGTGTCACGCGGTGGGACTGAACCCAGAACCATGTGGTCGGGAAGAAAGCTTCTTACTACACAGCAACACCCATATATGTGTGTGTGTGTGTGTGTGTGTGTGTGTGTGTGTGTATTATATGAAGGCATCTAGCCAATTTTTCCTGATCACAACAACTACAATGATTGAAAAGCTTTCAAAACAGTTGCAACCATTCGTTAACAGCCATTGGCAAGTCTGAATACGTACGGCGACAGTGTTTTTAGTGAATTATCTCTGTCGTTATTAGGACCTATTAACGAGTTTTAAAGAGGTTTGAATGAACGAAAC
>NC_069010.1:9512432-9513153 GCF_001194135.2 Octopus bimaculoides
ATATATATATATATATATATATATATATATATACATACACATATATACAAGAGGTCATATGTGTGTGTGTGTGCATACATGTGTATGTATGTGTGCATATTTGTGTGTGTGTATGTATGTGCATCATGTGTATAAATGTATAGATGCAGTTATATATATATGTGTGTTTGCTAACACGTAAACATAAGGGCACTTATTCACACACACACACACACACACACACACACATACACGCACCCCCACTGCCCCCCCACCACACGTGTACACTGCATCTTCATTAAACACGGTGCTGACCAGGAAGTGGTAAAGCCAGAACAACCATTCCACAGCAGATGCCAAACGCTAATGAAATTTGATTTTCTCTAATGACATGTTGGCTCTCTCGTAAAAGACACTTCGGGCCCATGTACGTGCACGTATGCTCGCGTGAGCACCCATGCACCACCGTGGACTATGCACTCTCTCAGTGTATGTGCATGTACTAATACATATCCCTCCATCCATCCATCTATCTTATCTATCTATCTGCCTGTCTGTCTGTCTGTCTGTCTATCTATCTGTCTGTCTGTCTGTCTGTCTGTCTATGTCTGTCTGTCTGTCTGTCTATTTATTTATTTATTTATTTATTCTATTTCGTCTTTGAGCTCCGGTCAAGCATTTCTAGTTTAAACCGTGTCCAGCGAAATTTGTGGAGGAGGAGGAAGAGGAGGAGGAGGAGGAG
>NC_069010.1:9513736-9517228 GCF_001194135.2 Octopus bimaculoides
GTGTAAAATAATTTTGCTGGGAAAGATTTGGAAGGAAAAGAGAAAAACTGCACGCGCTGGCGAAAGGGTGGGTGGAGGTGGGGAGAGGGCTGGGAATGTTCAGATCCTGAACGGTCTGAGCTTCTCTCCGAAAGAATAGGAAAGACTAGGGGAAAATAATGCGCGCACGCGCATGTATATATCTGTGGGTGTATGTGTGTGTGTCTTTGTATCTGTGTTTGCCCCCCCCCCACCATCACTTGACAACGGATGTTGATGTGTTGAGGTCCCTGTAACTTAGCAATCTGTCTGTCTGTCTCTATCTATCTCTCTATCTGTCTATCTTTCTTTCTGTCTCTCTCTCTGTCTCTCTCTCTCTCTCTCTCTATCTATCTATCTGTCTGTCTGTCTGTCTGTTTGTCTGTCTATCTGTCTATCTTTCTTTCTCTCTCTCTCTCTCTCTCTCTCTCTCTCTCTCTGTCTTAATTTATTGACCCCAAAAGGATAAAAGGCAAAGTCATCCTTGGTGGAATTTGAACTCAGAACATAGAGATGGATGAAATGCTGCTAAGCATTTTGCCCGGCGTGCTAATGATTCTGCCAGCTCACCACTTTTAACAGTACTGATGATATTAACACGACGGAGGAGGAAGAAGAGAAGATGCAGAAGAAAAAGGATGAAGAAGAGGAGAAGAAATGAGGATGTAAAGAAGGAGGAGGAGAAGAAGAAGAAGGAATGGTAAATACCTTTGTGAGTAAAGAATGGTGCCATCTTTGTTGATGCGAAAGAATTTGTTGGGCATGGTGATTTCGTGAAGGAAAGACTCCTGTCCATTGTAGACGATGGTATCGGGTGACCAAATTCTTTCCAGCATTTTGATGTTCAAAGAGACATTAGCCAGAGAAACATTGAATGCCAGCCGTTCGTCGGTCCAGAGTTGGCGGAAGTAGCAATCCATTGAATAAATCTGATCGGCCGATGTAAACATCAAGAAGAAGAAGAAGAAGAAGAAGAGAGAGTTGTAAGGGATGGTAAACATCATTGGATGGGAGACAAGCATCATCTTCATGCTAGAGTTCATGGCTATTTGTTTAACTTGTTTAACTTGTTTAACTTACCATGTCTCGTTCTGATACAGGACCCATGGATCTAATCAAGATGTCAGCTTTTATTATCAAGGGGCCTTCTGGAGTGACAAAAGTAAATGGAAAAAAAGTATTTAGAAATGTGCAAACCTTTGGCAGGATTCAGGAGTCATACAAGGGACTCGCATTGCAGCATCAGTGATTCATTTCAATGATTCTTTCTAGCAATATATATCATTATATATCGTCATCATCATCATCATCATTTAATGTCCACCTTCCATGCTGGCATGGGTTGGACAGTTTGACAAGAGCTGCTGGCTGGGAAGGAGTATATATGTGTGTGTGTGTATGTGTATGTGTGAGTTTGCATATGTGTATGTGAGTGCATGCGGGTGTGTGCTTGTGTGCATGTGAGGGTGTGTGTGTGTGTGTGCATGGTGTTTGTGTGCGTGTGTGTGTGCATAGTGTTTGTGTGCATGTGCATGCGAGTCCACAAGTGTATGTGTGTGTATGTGTGTAAAAGCAAATCTGTGTATGTGTGAGTGTGCGCGCCTTTGTCTCAGCATCATGTGATGGTTGTAAACAAGCATCACCATTATACAAGCAGTGTTCTTCATGTTCAATCTTCCATGAAATTCAAGTTTGGTCTTGGTGGGGGGTGGGGAAATATTACCTTGCTTAGAAACAGGTGAGGGTTGGCGACAGCAAGGGCACCCAGTCATAGAAAATCTGCTTCAATAAACTTTGTTTGGCTCATGCAAGTATGGAAAAGTTGACATTAAATGGTGATGATAGAATATCTTAAAAGTACGGTAGCTGATCAAATGTGGGTGTGCAGGTTAACTAATTGGTGGAAAGAAAAATATCCCAAAGATGTGAAAGGGGAGAAAAAAACCCCAGAAAAATACAAAACCTATTAAAATTGTACAATGCTAGAAGTCAAGGGAAGATCAAAATCTACTGATAAAGAGTCTGGTTTCCGAAAGGAGATCAAAGGAGGAGAATTAGTGATTAGAAAGGGAAAAAAAGGGGAGAAAATTACAAAGTAAATATTTAGAAACATGCCTGTAGCTATTTAGCAGTTCAGGTCTTTTATTTAAGTCTTGGAATAAAATCAAAAGTTTTTGGCTTAAACTCAGCTGACAAAGCAAAGTTGTGTGAAGTAGACTGTATTTTAAATTGTTGTTGTTTTACACCAGGTCAGTCCTGTTCATGTAGACATATAATCAAAAATATTCTAGATACAACCGTCTTGTTTTTATATAGGCATTGTGTACCAAGGACTACATTGTCTAATGTGTCCATCCTTGTTATTGTTCAGCCCCAGGTCAGTCCTGATCCAAAAGACCTACAATTAAAGATGTCCCAACTGTCCCTGTTTAATCTTTTTATTTTGACAAAGTGTACCTTGGACAAAATTGTCTAATGTGTTCATTATTATTATTATTATTATCATTGTTTAGCCCTAGGTCAGTCCTAATCCAGCAGGCCTATGATCAAAGTTGTTCCAGACGTGACCATCCTGTTTTATTCAGGAATGCCATTCACTGTGTCCCTCTGTGTTATTTTTGTTTAGCCCTAGGTCAGACCCGATTCAGACATAACTATGATCAGAGATGCTCCGACTATGACCATCCTGCTTTATTCAGACATGGTGTATCTCGGACTACATTATCTAGTGTGTCCTTTCTAGTTGTTTTTTAGCCCCAGGTCAAACCTGATCCAGACAGACCAGTGATCAAAGATGTTCCATCGGTGACCATCCAGTCTTTCATTCAGAGATAATGTATCTAGGACTACATTATCGAATGTGCTCTTTGTTGTTGTTTTTCTGGCCTCAGGACAGATCTAATCCAGACAAACCAACGATGAAAGACATTCCTTTTGTGACCATCCTGTCTTTTTACACAACTTGATATTTAAAAACAAAAAAAAAAAAGATATGCAAGTGTAATCCGAGACACATAACGACAGCTATTTCTACAATATCATCTGACGAGGAACAAAGAAAGCTCCATTATCTTTGTTTCATATTGATTTCCATTCCGTTGTTATCATCGATGCCATGGTTAGCAGTGTTTAGCCCCGGGTCAAACTTTATCCAGGCCCAGACTTGCCAAGACAAACCACGCATCAATTCTGATGATTGCCTCATCTTGTATTCAGACATGAAATACATCAAGGTTTACGATATCCAATTTAGTAATTCCGGCTGGAGATTAAACCAGTGTAACTCAGTCTTGGAGCCTGGCTATCATGTTTATCCGAGGAATATGAATGGAATGGAATAAATAAGAAAACGGTTGATAATAAATATTGGAATGAATGCAAAAAAAAGAAATATGGTGGTGGCTGAGGTCATCTGTTTCAAGTTAGGATGTCTGAGTAATTCTAGATTTATTAAATAATAAATAGTATATATAT
>NC_069010.1:9518071-9519597 GCF_001194135.2 Octopus bimaculoides
CGTTGTCATTTTAATTTCTTATGTATGTATATGAATATGTGTGTGTGTGTGTGTGTATGTATGTATGTATGTATATATATATCTGTGTGTGAGTGCATTTTGTGTTCACTACATGTACTTTTACTTGCCCATGTTGATGTGTGTGTGCGTGTGTTTGCATGCATCTGCAGTTAGATACTCCCCACACATGCACCACACTTGCACATGTACACACACTCACACACCCACGCACACATGCACACCCACCTCCATGGTCTCTCTCTCTCTCTCTCTCTCTTTCTCTTGTACAAACAACAACAAAAAACAAAGCATGCACATATATTCTAAAAGTCACATCTGTCGGTGCCAATGCCACAAGAATCTAATTATCTCAGTTGCTAATTCGCATTTAATACGGTCCAAGAACAGAACCAACCAAACTTGATAATCAGAAATTAGAAACATTGGTCACTGCCAATGGAACCTAATCCTCTTATTTGATTGTGGAGTCTTGGAGATCTCCTGATAGTCTTAAGTTTTGCATTCATTCTTCATTATTGACTGCTTTAAACCATTGGACTATGGTCATGCTGGAGCATTGCCCGGCAGGAGATATTAGTGGATTATTTAGAGGAGCTGGCATGGTTGCGTGGTAAGATGTTTGCTTCTCAAACACATGGTCCTGGGTTCAGTCCCACTGCGTGGCACCTTGAGCAGCTGTCTTCTACTATTGCCCTGGGCCAACTGAAGTCTTGTGAGTAGATTTGGGAGATTGAAACTGATAAGGATCACATTGTGTATATCATCATCATCATCATCATCATCATCATCATCATCGTTTAATGACCGTTTTCCATGCTGGCATGGGTTGGACAGTTTGACCGAGGTCTGGAGAGTCAGCGGCTGCACCAGGCTCCAATCTGATCTGGCAGTGTTTCTACAGCTGGATGCCCTTCCTAATAACGCCAACCACTCTGAGATTGCAGTGGGTGCTTTTTATGCCTTGGATTTTTATCTCGTACTTACATACATACATCCGTATATATACATACATATATGTATATATATATATGCGCATATATATGTTTGTATATGCTTGTGTGTATGTGTCTGTGTGTATACATCTTTATCTGATATTCTTATAATGAACATCAGTGATATTCTTGGCCATTTCTTTTGTCCTCCTCATTTCGTTCTGTTAGGTTCCTCCTCCTCCTCCTCCTCCTTCTTCTTCCCTCCTCTTGCTTTCAGTGTGTGTGCGTTTATATATTGTGATGATATATATACATACATACATACATACATATATTGTTATATGGACTGTTAGATATGTAATTCGTCTGACGTTCCGTGTGTCATGTGGTTCGTCTGAGTTCATTGTTTCATTGTTGTTGTCTTGTGGGACTGTCGTAGTAAAATGTCATTGATATATATATGGCGGACATGACTTTTGTTTATTCATAACGAACATTGGGTGAGTGCGTTCTTTGTATGTAATTGAACAATAAATGTAATAATTAAATTGTATAACTCGTTATGTTATCTCT
>NC_069010.1:9519936-9523023 GCF_001194135.2 Octopus bimaculoides
TATATATATCCATACATACACACAAATTACTGTACATGCAGACATCGTTAGTGGCCCTTAACCCATCTAGACTGGAAGAAAAAAAAATAGCTGAAAGCAATAATTAGCAAACGATCCAGAAAAGAATAAAAAAGGAGAAACAAATAAGTAAATAAAACAAATAAACAAACGGAAAAGAAATAAACAAAACAAACAAACAAACAAACTCCAACGTAATTTATGTGGTTAAGTGTCACTGTTATACAAATTTCAATTCGTTATCTGCACCAGCTAACGAACATGACAGGGAAATTATGCGACTGTTTGATTGACTGATGGCAGACAACAGCCAATATGGCAGGATATTTATGCAAGAAAGAAGCAGTAGAGCACTGAACATATAGTTTGGTGTTGTATAAATTGTTTTCTTTGATGGTTCCTTTGAGGTTTGAGTTCAAATCACACAGGGGTTAAAACTTAATGAGCTGTCTATTGGGCACATACAATTGGCTTTTGCTTCACATGATCAACAGGTTTTACTTGGCTTTATTTTATGTTTCATGTTTTCGGTTTTTTTTTATCTGTTTTCCTGGATTTACATTTATCTACTTGTACTCACTTTTTCCAGCCCACTTCATACATCGTAATTTCATCCGTGGGTAAAGATTGTCAAGCATCTCTGCTGTCTGCCAATCTATAATGAAATACCTTGCTTGTTCATAGCACAGTCTGGTGTTTCACTGACCATGAAATGTTCTGATATGTAGTCTGTTTGTTATGTTACGTATCATCACCACCATCCCTCTCTCTATCTCGTTCTCTCCTTCTCTCTCGATCTGTGATTCTATGATTCAGCTTCCAGCTCTTTCCATCATGTCTGTCTTAATCCCTTTGATGCCAACCCATCTGAGACCGACTCTGATTCTGTGATACAAACTTCCTGATTTAAAGTTAAATAAATTAAAACCTTTCATTAAAAGTTCTTATTAATTCATGTTCCAAACACCAACCTAATAACAACAAAGTTATTTTACTAAATTCTTCAGTATTTTCAAAATTAATTAAGAAAATAATAATAAGGCAATGTATTTCAATAGAAATATCCTCGTTACATCATTTAGCTTCCAGATTTTTCCATCACGTATGTCTTAAATCTTAATAATCAGTCATATTACAGGCAGCCACGAACAAATATTCTTTAAAAAAAATTCACTTACGACCAAAGTCGGGCCGGAGTCGTTTGTCGTAGCCTTCCAAAAGTTTGTCCAGTAATTGTGTCATACTCTGCTTCTTGACAGTGGCTTGTGTCACCTGGAAATTCAGGATCCTGAATAAAAAAACAAAAGAAAAAGATATTAGCTTCCAGTTTATAACATGTCAATGAATTTGGTGCTTAATGAGATCAAAAACGTATAAGTAGAGGTAACAACATTGAGTTTCTGGAACCATTGGTTCTTAAGCTATTCTCGATTGCTGTTTTTTTTTTTTTATCAAGTGAGGATGGTCACCTCTAAATTAAAGAAATATCAAATTGATTTTAATAATTAAATGAAATATAGCGGCACACCTGTTTCTGTCCTCATTTCTGATTACTCTTTCTCTCTCTCTCTCTCTGGCTGGGTGACCATGTACCTCCTCTACAACAAGACACTTGTTTCTGCCTCCCTGTCTCTCCGTCAGGCTCTAAACTTTCATCATTTGACACAAGATCACCTCTTCCAATGACACAAGACCACCTCCTCCAATGATACAAGACCACCTCCTCCAATGACACAAGGTCACCTCCTCCAATGACACAGGACCACCTCCTCCAATGTTATCCTCCAAAAAGATAACAAAACCAAGGCCGTGAGGGGTTTTCAGGACATTTATAAGGAAAGAGATATAGATACAGCCTTACAGCTGTTTCTGGGAGATTATGGATATCCCTTCATCAGAGACTATTATTGAGAGTGACTTCTGTCTGACAATGGCTTAACTGGCTGAAACTTCGAAGTCACTGTCAGTAATATTTTGTTTAGCGAGAGTAAGTTTGTACTCTACAAAAGAATAGAGTAACCCAACAGATTAATGTAAAATTGTCTTGATTATAACTAAGCATAAAAACAATACACACACACACACACGTTTATTTGTGTGTGTGTGTGTGTGTGTGTGTATTTATGCATAGCTATTGTGAGATATACATTACACAGAGCAAACGTTTTTGTACAATAGAGAGCAGAGAGAGAGGGGGAGATGGTGTAAGAAAGAGAGAGATAGATAGAGAGAGAGAGAGAGAGAGAGAGGAAGAGAGAAATTGAGAGATAGATAAAGAGAGAGAGAAGAAGAAGAAGAAGAAGAAAGAGAGAGATAAGTAATCAACGTATTGATTGCAATCCTTCACTTTGTTTTTTGTGTAAATTTTAGGGGTTTTTTTTGTCACTTTTTTCCCCTCTTTTTTTTTCATTTTTACATTTCATCAAAATAAACACACATACCCCTCTCCTCTTACACACATACACATACATACATGCATACATATACATACATACATACATACATACAAACACACTCATTCTTCCCGCTCACATACATACACAAACGTAAATACATACACACACAGAAACATAGAGACACATACGCACATATATGCACATGCATTTATACCCACACACTCAGTCCCCTACATTACGCACATACACTCATACGTACACACACACATAGATTCATAAACACATACACAAATATATATATACACGCATGCACATACCGACACACACTGATAAACACATATCCTGCTTAAGTACGTACATACACACTCCAATGTAAATACACCCACACACATACATATACATCCATCCTCATACACACACACATAAATGTACATACACACACAAACATACATACACGTACATATACGCATACGTGCAGCCGACCTGCCATCCACACACACAAATGTACATAAACTCAGAAACATACACACACATACATACATGCATGCATTGAACCTGCCACACACACAAACACACACACGTATACACATACCTATACATGCATCCAATCTGCCACACACACACACACACACACACATGCACACACACACACACATATGCACACACACACACA
>NC_069010.1:9523033-9526043 GCF_001194135.2 Octopus bimaculoides
AACATACATGCATACACACATGTACAAACGCACGCACTCACACATACATATGCACACGCACACATACATACGAACACACACACACACGCACAAACACATACATATGTACAAACACACACACATACACACACATACATATGAAAACGCACACACACGTACAAACACACACACACATTCACACACACATACACACTCACTCAAGGAGTAAAATCTCCCCTCCCACCACCCACTCCCCTATCCTCCGCACCCTATCCCCCTCATCTTCTGCCTCCTCTTTGGCCTCATCAAAATCAAACTCCACTTTTTCCGCCCACAAAATGGTTTTTAACTGAAAGTGCCAATCGATTGTTACCGAATGTTGCCAAAGAGCAAGGATTTGGCGGCAGTTCTATTGACAGCCTGTTGTACAAGTGGCGGTGAATGGAGGCCTACATGTGTGTGTGTGTGTGTCCGTGTGTGTGTGTGTGTGTGTCCGTGTGTGTGTGTGTGTGTCCATGTGTGTGTGTGAGTGTTTGCAGGGCAGGGTTGGGTTGTTAAAATGCTAAAATGCTGTTTGACATGCAACCATTTTCGCATGTGCGGAATTTCTGAGAGGTTCCTGAAGGATGGTGTTGGCAGTAGTGGTGGTGGTGGTGGTGGTGGTGGTAGTAATGGCGGTGGTGCCAGCGGCAGTGGTGGTGGTGGTGGTGGTGGTGATGGTTGGTTGTAGGGGCAAATGTTTATACTTACTAAAAGACATGCATTCGTACTGGCACTTTTTTTTCAGCATAAGTGCATATCTGCATACGCCTGCACTTACGTCTGCACAAACATGCTAGTATGCTCATCATGGGAGGGGATACGTTTCTTTCTATCTATCTATCTGTCTGTCTGTCTATTTATCTGTGTGTATGTCTATTTATCTATCAATCTATCTAGTTCTCTCTCTATCAATCTATTTGTCTATATATATATATATATATATATATATATATAGGTAAATGATAGGATTGCTTGAATTTTTCAGGGGTAGTCTGAAGTATGCAAGCAACCAGGGGATGTTTAAATCCGGAGGCACTCCTAGGAATTACTTGTGTGGGTACCGTCTTCGTTAGAGGGTATCCAGAGGCAGGTAATTTATTGTTTAAACCGCAATATATATATATATATATATATACATGTCAAGCTAAGTGGAATTACTGTCAGCCATACATACAGCCATGTCCTTTACAGATGCCACATAAAATGCATTCATGTTGGTGCTGCATAAATGCACCGGTGCTGGTGGCACATGGAAAAGCACCCAGCACACACATTAGGAAGAGCATCCAGCCATAGAAACCATGCCACAAGAGACAACCTGAGCCTGCGCAGCTCCCCAGTTGACCAGGTCCTGTAAAACCGACCGACCCATGCCCGCATGGAAAGCAGATGTTAAATGATGATGATGATGATGATGATGATGATGATGATGATATTTCGTCTGCTGCTACGTTCTGAGTTCAAATTTCATCAAGGTCGACTTTGCCTTTCATCCTTTCATGGTCGATTAAAGAAGTACCAGTTACGCACTGGGGTCGATGTAAGAAGAAGAAGAAGGGGAGGAGGAGAAGACGAAGAAGAAGAAGAGGGAGGAGAAGAAGTAGAGGGAGAAGATGATGATGAAGACGAAGGAGGTGGAGGAGAAGAAGACGAAGAAGAGTAAAAAGATGATGGTGACTGAGGAGGAGGAGGAGGAGGAGGGTGGGGAGGAAAAAAGAAGAATAAGGAAAAGACAGGAGGAGAAGAAGAAGACGACGAGAAAGAAGGAAGAGGAGGATGAGAAGAATAAGAAGATAGATAGACAGACAGATAGAGAAGAGGTGTGATAAAGTAGAAAAGTAAGAGAAAGAAAGAAAGGAAGAAGGAAAGAAGAGAAAAAATTATTTTTCATCGAAATTTAGAGGATAAAATTAAATTTAAAAAAATAAAAACTTAAAAATGAAAACATTTAAAACTAATAAAAATTATTTTTGCTGATGAATTCAAACAGAAATTTCAATAACAAACAAAAGTGTAATTGAACAAAGATGAAGAGGGGCTGTAAGAAAAGGGGAGAGAAAAA
This sequence comes from Octopus bimaculoides, assembly GCF_001194135.2. NCBI lineage: Eukaryota > Metazoa > Mollusca > Cephalopoda > Octopoda > Octopodidae > Octopus > Octopus bimaculoides. Next base: position 9,525,117 of record NC_069010.1, read on the forward strand.
GAGAAATGTTTGTGTGCGTGTGTGTATGTTTGTATGTATGTATGTAATGTATATATGTATGTGTGGTGTGTATATATGTATGTATATACATATATATATATATATATATATATATGTATGTGTGCGTGTATGTATATATATATATATATATATATATATATATGCACACACATATATGTGTGTGTATTCAGGAAGAGAGTAAAAGAGAGTTAGGGAGAATAAGAGATGGTTAGGGAGAATAAAATTGCAAAATGAAAATAGGATGGAGTGGGTCAATTTGGAATGGAGAAAAAAAATGGGAGAAGGTAACGAATTTATTGAGTGTTGGAGACTTTAGAACTTGTACAATATTTCATTTAGAAGTTAATGAAGAGTTGATTAGAAATTTATTAAAAACTGCTGCCAATCAACGAACTGAAAGGCAGCACAAAACTCTTTGCAAAGTTGAATCTTCGAGTGGACAAAAAAAATTGTAGTCATGGAGGACATTAATTAATTAGCAAAATGAATGGTGAAAGGGACCAAGTTGAACAAAAAAATATAGAAACATGTTTGCGCGAGTGTATGTGTGTATGTGTGTGTGTGTGTGTGTAATATAGTTATAAGGTCTTTATGTGAATATAATTTGAATATTCAATAGATTTAACAGAGTGGATATATATTATCATGATCTAACGTCTATTTTTCCAGGCTTTCATTGGTCAGGCAGAATCTGCCTCAACAGAGCTTGTCTGACTCATGGAAGTATAGAAGGCTGGAAGTTAAATGATGATAGTATATATGTATATCGAAACGTCTAGTTGGAATAGAGGCAGCTGACGAAGGAATAATTCCAAGTGGCTATCTGTTTTCCTATGTGTTCGTTCCGTTGTCTGTAGTTCATTTTTCTAACGTCCTGTACCCTGATATGCATCTATATACACATGT
>NC_069010.1:9526447-9528655 GCF_001194135.2 Octopus bimaculoides
CGTTTTCATTCGGTCGAGCATTCGTTCGTTAGTTAATCCGACTGAGAGAGAGAGAGAGGGTGGGGGGGGACGAGAGGGAGGGGAATGAGAGAGAGGGAGAGGATAATGGAGAGAAAGAGGGGAGGGAGAGAGAGCGGGAAAGAGAAAGAGAGAGGGAGAAATCAGAAGAGAGAGAAAGCGAAAGAGGGAGAGAGAGAAAGAAAGGGAAAGAGAACGAGTTTGAGAAAGAAAAGAAGCTTTTTCAATCAAATTAAAGAAAGTAAAAAGGCCAAAATAGGAAAAACAAAATGGAAGACAAGAGGACGTCATTTTCTAGTGACTTCGTTAAAAGAAAAACAAAAAAAAAACAAGACCGGAAACTGTTAGGAGAGCAGACGATAGATTAGTTGAGGAGGTGTCGTCTGCTTACAGTTGAATTCATTGAAAATGGAGATGGATTGGTTCGTTATAAGGGAAATGGTGGATGATTTAGGACAGTCAATTTGCCAGAAGAAGGGGAAAAAGGAACAAAACACAAAAAGAAAAAAAAATTTAGTAGAAAGAGAAAATATGGAAAGGCAAAGGAAAAAGAGGAAGACCTTCCAGTCCACCGACCCCACGCCCACGGCACCACGCCATTGTTGTGGCTGTTGTCGTTAATGATGGTGATGTTGGTGATGGTGGTGGGGGAGTGCTGTTGTGGTGGTGATGGTGGTGATGGTGGTGGTGTTGTTATTGTTGATGGTGATAATGATGATGTTGTTGTTGGTGGTGTTGATAGTGATAGTATTAGCGGTAGTGGTGGTGGTGGTGAAGGCTGGTGGTGGCCTGAGATGTTGGTGGAGCCGGTGGTGGTGATGATGATGGTAGTGGTTTGTTGGTGCTGATGGTGGTGGTGGTGGTGGTCTTCACATGTCCATTCTTTGGTTACAAATGGAATTTGTCAACATATTCCCCCAGCCACACATCCACCCACTTCCTTTCCCCACCATTCTCTGATCACTTGTTAAACACACAAGAAAAAAAACATACACACACATATTTACATGTACTTATATTCATACACTTATATACTTATATTCATTGTGACGTTCTGTGCCCACATATGCATATGTATATATGTATACATGCAAGTAGGTAGGCATATATGCATATATATATATATATATATATATATATATATATATATATATATATCATTTATAGTATATGATTGAACGCCACGCATCTTTTTCCACATACACATACACGCACTCATGCACACATGGACACACATGCACACATGGACACACGGGCACACATACACAGACACATGCTCTCACATACTCAGAATGGGTTGAAATTGTAGGAAAAAAAAATTGAACATTTGAAGCTGTATTTCCTCAGAGTTTTGAACTCCAAAAATGACTTATAGTCCCACAGAGTTGATCTGACAATGACTAATGATTTAGGGAAAGAATATTTTCAGCAGATTAATGGATTACCCTTTTCAGTTTAGCAAATATCTGTCGAGCAGTGTCTTGAATGGTACTAAAGAAGTAACCAAACAGAAAACAATAGTTTTAGGAATTACCCCTACGGATTTGGAAGTTGGGAAATAAATTTTTTAGTTTTTCTAAGGAAAGCTATCCGTCATTTGGTTATGTTTTATTGCATGCTGGCATACAGAAAACCTCTTCACAACACATGAGAATGGCATGCTGGTAAGAATATTTGTTTTGGAACTCTTGTCTTATTTTCTATCCTATATTTGGTAAAGGGAATAACTTCTGTAACAAAGACTTTTCAGCTGAGAGAGGAAGTTGAATTGTGAGGAGTGATTTTGTGTCTGGTGAGAGGTTAGAGTATAATAGAATGATAGAGAATAGTTGTCTTTACTAAAGAGGTGATACTTGGCCATCCCAGTAAGAAAAGAGATTGTTAACAAATGAAATATATTTGAGAAGGGGAATCTTTCCCGAAATATAAAAGCATCAATAGAAATATTATAGAAACTATGTAATGTAATGCAATATTTTATCACTTTGTTCAGTTATTGATACTAAACATGCCACAGAACTGGCTGTGTGATAAGAAGCTTGCTTCCCGACCACATGGTCTAGGGTTCAGTCCTACTGCGTGGCACCTTAGGCTATGCAGTAGGACTGAACCTACTATAGCCTCAGGTCAACCAACTCCTTGTGAGTGGATATGGTAGATGGAAACTGAAAGAAGCCTGTTGCATATGTG
>NC_069010.1:9529086-9529672 GCF_001194135.2 Octopus bimaculoides
TATATATATATATATTATATATATATATATATATTATATCTATATATATATTTATATATATACATCTATCTATCTATCTATCTATGTATCTATCTCTATATATATATTTATATATATATATCTATCTATCTATATATATGTATGTATATATATATGTGTATGTATACATACATACATGCATTCACACATAGATACACACACAAACACGCACACACATATACACATCCATCCATCCATCCATCCATCCATACATACATCTATAAAGTGAAAGAGATTTCCATAGATAGAGACACAGGTAGATAAATAAATAGACAGATCAGATAGATTGAGAGAGAGAGAGAGAGAAAGGTGAAGAGAAATGGAGAGGTGAGGTGAGGAGGAGGGATGGGTGGAAATTCTAGGTTAGGTTGGTGAGTGAAAAAAGAATGATCTGTAATTTATTGTATGAGATTATGCATATAAAGAACATCTACAAATATATATATATACACACAAACCAACGCATGTATACATACATACATACATACACACATATGTATACATATATGCATGTATATATATATATATTTATATATATATATATATA
>NC_069010.1:9529772-9531089 GCF_001194135.2 Octopus bimaculoides
TGTATATTCATGTTATGCACACATATATATACATATGCATACATATATACATGTATATGTTTATAAATATATATATATATATATGTATATATATGTACATATATAAATATATATGTATGTATATGTGTCTATATGTGTCTCTATGTGTCTATGTGTGTGTATATGTGTATACATACACACATATGCATACACCCTCTCGCCCAACACCTGTATACACATTTAAACAAAACGAATCGAAACGCAGGTGTTTTTTGCTTCTTGTTTTTCCCTCGTAAAACAAACCACTGCCACACACACCGATTCCATTCCCTGCCATTCTAATAAAGCCATTCAGACATAAATATTTAACCTGGAAAAATCTAACACAACATTTTTACTAATAAAAATTAAAAACTCTTAAATAAACAGCCAAAGCATTCGTTCGTTTGATGTTGGTTTCCTCGTTAATCATGGGCGCCACGCCTTCCAATTTTCACTGAGGAATTTCAGTTACACAGTCATGTGAATTTCTCATCCATTTTTCTTTTGTGGGGAGGCACGTATAAGTTGGATGATTGCATAAGTAGCTTTTTTATCTTCTGCCATGTATGGATGTATGCATGTTGGTTGTTATGAGCTGGGCTAATGGTGGAGGCAGTGGTGGAGAGGTGGCGCTTTTAGTTTTGTCAATATTTTCCAGCTCATATTTATTCAGTCTAGTTTACTTACTTATCATCATCATCATCATAATCATCATCATCATTATTATTATTATTATTATTATTATTATTGCAAGACAGCAAACTGGCAAAATGGTTAGGATACCAGGCAAAATTCTTAGCGGGATTTCGTCCGTCTTCACGTTTTGAGTTCAAATTCCGCCATCGTAGGACTCTACCTTTCATCTCTTCAGGGACGATAAATTAAGTACCAGTCAAGTACTGGGGTCGATGTGATCGACTTAACCCTTCTCCCTGCAATTTCAGACCTTGTGCCAAAATTTGAAATCATCATCATCACTATTTATTATTATTATTATTATTATTATTATTATTTTATGTTTGACTTTTGTTTTGCATTTGTACAAGTTGGATCCAAGTCTCACCCAGAGACCTCAAGAGACAACAAGTTAGAAGTTCATGTTGGTGTTATGCCTAGGGTACCATATATTTGGATTTGTACGTAGTGTGTTGTTCTAGAGAATGTTTAAGAAACCATAAGAAAATTATGTTTGTTTTAAAATTTGAGATCACATAGACAGTATTTTACGTAGGATTATATTATATTCTTTTTATTATTCTTTTTATTATTATTATTATTATTATTATTATTATTATT
>NC_069010.1:9531099-9531931 GCF_001194135.2 Octopus bimaculoides
TATTATTATTATTATTATTATTATTATTATTATTATCAATAGTAGTGGCAACTGTAACAGCAGCAGAAGCACTAGCATTGTCATCATCATCATCATCATCATCATCATCAATATTTATATTTCAAAACCATTGTTTCCAAAATGTTGTTGGTTGTTGTTGTTGCTTTCTGAATGGTTTCTCCAGTTTGGTTTTTCAGGCTCAACAAGTAAAGTGTGCAGTTGGGAATGAAATTCTAAATAAGCAACAACGAAAAACAACAACAACAACAGCAACAACAACATATCGATAACAATAAACAGAACAACATTGATATGAAAAATTTCTTGTTATCATTAACGATGGCTTCTTTATTAGTAACAATAATGATGATGATGATGATGGTTGAGGAGGTGGTGGTGGTGGAGGTGGTGGTGTTGATGATCATGATGATGAGGATGACAGTGGTGGTGGTGGTGGGAGTGATGATGATGATGATGATGAGGATGATAATAAAGATGATTGTGATGATGATGATGATGATGATAATGATGGTGGCAATGATGATGATGGTGATGGTGACGGCAGTATTAATAATAATGAAACCGGTAAAATTAAAATTATAATGAATACAAAAGAATAAATATAATTGTTAATAATATAATGAAGTGGCAGAATGTGAAAAAAAAAACAAAACAAAACAAAACAAAAGCAGAACAAAAACAAAAACTATCCAACCATAAAAAAATAACTTGAATAGACAAAAATACATATATATGTATACATACATATATATATATATGCATACACACACATGCACAAACACTCATACACGCACAAACACACACACACACA
>NC_069010.1:9532586-9535375 GCF_001194135.2 Octopus bimaculoides
ATATATATATATATATACACACACACACATATATATATATATGCATACACACACATGCACAAACACTCATACACGCACAAACACACACACACACACACATATTGGTATAATAGTGCAAATAATTCACAGCAGAAGTAATCAATACAATAATGTAGAGCAAATATCATAAGATGTATTTCCAGTTGAATTTTCACCAACTGTAAAACTACCATTACACTGATTCCTAGGTCAAAATAACGAATATGGAAGCTAATTTCATATAGCTGTTGTCCCAATATGAAGAGTACCATTACACATGGTCAAAGCAAGAGCCTAAATCTAGTTGTAACTGTTGGCATTCAAGACCGTGTCCATTTGACCAACGATGCATGATTAAATCTGTTATATATGAGGCAGAAGTTACTGCAACGTTAAATGGTAATACAGCAAATAAGAAGACCTATATTGAGCTATGTGAAAGAGAATTTTAAAATCTTTGTGATGATGATGATGATGATATACATATATGTGTGTGTATGTGTGTGTGTGTGTGTGCGTAGTTTGTGACAAACCAAGCCTTTCTTTTGCTGTGCTCAAATGTCATTTGTAGACCCATGAAAAAACGAACCTCCACCAACGATTCTGTCTGTCTATCTGTGCACACCTTTCAATGCCGTGTATGCCATAAGGTCTGCAAATCTAACGGAGGCCTTAAAAAGGCATTTTACGATCCTCAAAGACCAGGACTTAACTGCAGCTCTTGGTGGTCCAAATCGGATGTGCAATCCATGTGGGTATCTTTCCATTACATTGACTGGTTTAAAAAAAAAAAACCCACATCAAATGCCATGGTGGATCTTAGGTGTATGTACAAGAGGTGGTTAGACTTTGCATGAGAAGTAGACACCCACCATATGTGAGTGTGTTTATATGTGTGTTTGTGTGTATATAAAAGAAGATGAAGATAAAAGAAAGAGAGAGAGAAAGAAAAGGATGAAACCAAAGCAGTAGAAGATATATAAGACAGAGAGAGAGAGAGAGAGAGAGAGAGAGGCATACATACCAAAAGAGTAGAATCCCTATGAGACCAAAACTACTTGTGGCCATTCCTTGATGGTTGGTGAGATTTTGTCCTTTGCAATTTGTCTTCGATTGTGTCTGTGTACTTCTCTCTCTCAGTTCCTGTCTCTCCTTCAGTCAATGCATTTCTGGATCCTAATGAAACATAATAATAATAATAATAATAATAAAATGATTTCAAATTTTGGCACAAGGCCAGCAACTTTGTGGGAGGGGGTAAGTTGATTACATCACTCCCCCCCCCTCGGTTCTATGTGAAGGTACCTTTACCATTCCACATAAAAGCACCCGTGCAGTGCCACATGAAAATACCCATGTGGCACCATGTAAAAGTGTTTGTGCAGTGTGGTGTCATGTAAAAGCACCTGCATGGTTCCACATAAAAACGCCCCCCCCCCGCACACCTTATAGAGGGGTTGGCGTTAGGAAGGGCATCTAGCTGTAGAAACTTTGCCTGGAGTCTGGTGCAGTCTTCCATCACTGACCTTTGCCCATGCATGAAATTATTGTGCCATCAGTTGGCTTCACTTGAGTTCATGTGTGTGGCTTCCATGCTCAACGCAGTGCCCTGCCCCCACCTATTTGACTTGTCACTGGATGGTCACCTCACCTGAAATTGCACAACCTAACGTTTTAGGTCCAATAAGGCTTGCACAGAACGCCATGGATATCCTCAGACATCCTCTCTGAGACAATCCAGTGATAATCCAGGGCAAATTATCCAGTACCAATATGGGTTACATGTCCAGGAATGTTCTATCGGCAAAAGAGACCAATAGAATAACGACCACCACTGCATTAGTTAAGCCCATGCACTGTGCATTACACACACACATCCATACACGTTAGGACATTGGACGAAATGCTTAGCAGTATTTCGTCTGCCGCTACGTTCTGAGTTCAAATTCCGCCGAGGTCGACTTTGCCTTTCATCCTTTCGGGGTCGATTAAATAAGTACCAGTTACGCACTGGGGTCGGTATAATCGACTTAATCCGTTTGTCTGTCCTTGTTTGTCCCCTCTGTGTGTAGCCCCTTGTGGGTAGTAAAGAAATAACACACACATATATTATATGACAAGCATCCACACAGATTCTGTCCACGAAATCCATTCAGAAAGCTTTGTTCGGCCCAAGGCTATCACAGAAAATACTTATCAATTGTGCTGTGCAATGAGATTGAAAACAAAGTCACGTGGTTGCAAGACAAGCTTCTTAACCATGCAGCAATGAACAACAAATGCTTCATCTCCAATATTCAAGGAAATATTTTCTCCGGAATGAACCAGCTAAATTGCTATTTCCGGTTTAAACATACAAGGCCGTCCCCTAAATCTTAAGATTTCATCAAGAACTCTGTTTGCATTACATTATATTTCATTGTTCGGTTTGTTACGTAAACAGAAATGATATCTTGAAATATTTATTTGCTTCTTGCAATTTATATGTGTGTGTGTGTGTGTGTGTGTGTAGGTGTGTGTGTGTGTATGTGTAGGTGTGTGTATTTGTATATATATATGTATATATATTTATATATGTATGTGTGTGTATATATATATATATATATATATATATTACATAATATATATTCATGTATATGAATATGAGTTTATATGTATGTATCTATCTATAAATCAATCAATCTATGTATACACACACATATGGTAAATATGTAGTATATATATATGTATATGGATATATATATATATATATATATATATATATATATATA
>NC_069010.1:9536233-9537202 GCF_001194135.2 Octopus bimaculoides
AGCTCTTGATAGGGTCTTATTTTATTGATTCTGAAAAGATGGAAAGCTAAGTCGATTCCGAAGAAATACTTTTCCAGTGCGGTAATGATTCTGTCAATGATGACGACGATGACGACAGCGATGATGATGATGATGATGACGATGTCGACGATGACGACGACGACGACGACGACGAAGACGGCGGCGGTGATGGTGTTGATGGTGATGGTGATGATGGTTGATGATGATGGTGATGGTGTTGATGATGATGGTGTTGATGATGATGATAACGATGGTGATAATGATCAAAATAATAATAATAATGATAACAATAATAACAACAACAACAATAATAATAATAATAATAATAATAATAGTAATAGTAATAGTAATAATAATAAGAAGAACAACAATAACAATAAATGAAATAGTAAAAAAATATATGGAGACGAGAGAGAAATTAGATGGAAATTTGGAAAAAATAAAAATAAATAAAGTAAAGATGAAAAAACCAAAATTTAAAAGCAAGACAAATATGTTCGATACAGAACAAGTTTAGATGTTCTTCTGAAAAAATAAGAAAATTGTCACGTTTCAAGAATCCAAAGAACATTCTAGAAACCAATTGCGTTGCTAAAAGAGAGGCAAAAAAACAATTCTGTACTGGAAGAATAAATGGTAAAAAAAACATTGGTATAATGATGGAAATATTGAGAGAAGAGTTTTAAGAACGATGTCTCCAGTTGGTGGTTTGTGTTAGAGAGATATGATAACAGGCTCCGTCATTTGGAACCTTCCGGAAACCAAATTATGGTTTCGTTGTTGTTGCTGTTAGCTTTTAATTTTTGAAGAGTTTTTTTAAAAATTTAATGTCAATAATGATTTGATTAAACGTTTAGTTGGTGACCTTATGTAGGTGTGTGTGTATATAAGTATATATATGTGTGTGTGTGGATGTGTGCATGTATGTAGGTCTGTGTGTATATGTAT
>NC_069010.1:9538620-9539285 GCF_001194135.2 Octopus bimaculoides
TATATATATATATATATATATATATAGATATATATATATATATATATGATTTTATATACATATATACACACACATGCATATATATATATATATCCACACACATACACGCACACACACATGTACACACAGACGTACACATACTCTCTGTCATGCATACAAGTGTGTGTGTGTGTGTGTGTGACAACCACTGTTCTAACGTGTCTGGAATCCTGCCAGAAGTTGGCATTTCCAATCGATCCTTGGTTACTGGAATGTTCCAGAGAAATCTCACTGATTTACCTAGCGTTTGACCATCTTCAGGCAGCGATGGATATACATACATGCATACATACATACATACATGTGTAAATATGCGTGTATATTCCTATTGACCGTTCATTTATGTATTTAGTCCTTTACCATTGTATTGGAATGGGTTTAGGGATGGTGACCTCTTCAAAAAAAAAAAAGAAAAAAAAAAAGAAAACGAAAGGTGTGGTCATCACTAAAAGTCTTTTTGCTTTCTTTCTCTCTTCCCCTCTTTATTTCTTCTTCTTTCCCTTTTTTCTTTTTTCTTTCTCCTATTTCCTTCTTTTTTCCTCTTTCTTTTTCTTCTCTTTGAGTTGTATTTAAAATACAAAATGTCCTGTCTCCCCTTTTCTTTCAAACATTCAATTTTGGAGAGA
>NC_069010.1:9539835-9540644 GCF_001194135.2 Octopus bimaculoides
TATATATATAGAAAGAAAAAAGATAATGATAGAGTGACAGGCAAACAGCTAGATAACCTGACAGACAGACGGACAAACAGACAAACACAAAGGAAAAGAGACTCACAGACAGACACAGAGGAATCATACTTGAGATTGAATGCCATAAATCAATAGAATCAACGTTGGCGCTATTAAAATCCCAAAATGGCCAACCATTATTAAATAACATTTTTTCGTTTCACCATATGCTTGATGGAATGGATGTCCGGAGTGGAATTGGTCCTGGAAATTGAAGACGCAAAATGGTAATGGAATAATAGACTGGCTTGAAGTTGTTGATGTTGTTGTTTATGATACTGTTTTTGTTTTTTTTATGTTGCTTCTATTGTTGTTGTGATGATGAGGAAACGGTTAATATGAATTTGGTAGATGTATCTTTGTGTGTGCCTGTACGAGCATGCATGAACACACTTGCAGATAGATACTCATGCATGTGCACATACATACATGCATACACACATACATACATACATACATATATATATAGATGCACGCCCATATATATTGCGTGAGGATGTTTGTGCGTGCATACATAAATGCATAGTAAATATATATATATATATATATATGTACGTATATATGTGTGTGTGTGTATGTGTGTATGTGTATACATGTATATTTCTGTATATATACATATACATATGTATACATAGACATATATATAAACATACATATATATATGTATATATATATATGCATATATATACATCATCATCATGCATATATATATACATATACATATATATATATATATATATATATATATA
>NC_069010.1:9541525-9546525 GCF_001194135.2 Octopus bimaculoides
TATATATATATATATATATATATATATATATATATATATATACATATACGTACACGCACAACACACACATAAATTTATATATGCAATATAGATACATATGTGTGCGTGCGTGTGTGTGTATATACGTATGTATATATGCATGCTTATATATGTATACACAAATGTAACATATATATACACACATGGATGCACACATGTATGTATATTACATATATAAATTTATATATGTGTGTGTGTGCATGTATGTATATACATATAATATATAAATATATATAAATTATATATAAATTCATACACATCTATAAACACACAAAAACATATATACACACGCATACACATCTACAAGCACATATATACACACAAATAGACAATTACATACACACACACACATATAGCACATATACACACATATAGCACATATACACACACGTACCCATCTACAAACACACACGCACATTACATACACGTATACACGTACATATATGATGATGATGTGTCTACACTTTTTATGCGTATGTAGAGAAAGAGACAGAGAGAGAGAAAGAAAGAGAGGGAGAAACAGAATAAGAAAGACAAAGGGAGAAAGAGAGAGAGAGAGAGAGAATAGATGTGATAGAGAGGGAGAGAGATCGTTGGGAGGGCAATTGCGGCCATCGTCCCTGCATCCTTTGCTTGTGAATCAGTTTGGTGATGCAATTTCAAACCTGTGCAATAATGATTGATAGGTCTTCTTGCCAGAGATATTAACTGAACAACAAGAGTTGAGGTCTCGATCCCATGTCGGGGCAAAAGGACCTCTTATGATTATCCACTTCGTCCTCCACCTCCACCTCCACCTCTCTAATATCTGCTGGTTTTATTCTTTCTTCTCATTATTCCCTCCTCCTCCTCTTCATCACTCTGTGTCTTTGTTTCTCTTTTCGTTTTTTTCTTCTTCTTGCACATCTACCGTATCTCTGCTATGCTTTCTTTTTTTTTTCTTTCTTTCTTTCTTGTCTCTCTCTTTCTCTCTCTCTCCCTCCCTCTCTCTACTTAAGTACAGACATGGTATGTGGATAAAAAGTTTCCTTCTCAACCACAGGCTTCCAGGTTCAATCCCAAGAGCTTTGTGACTGGATTTGATAGACGGAAACTGAAAGAAGCCCGTTGCGTACGTGTATGCGTGTGTTTTTGTTGGTGTGTATGTGTATTTGTGTGTGTGTATTTGTGTTTGTGTTGTGTTTGTATGTCTGTGTGTGCGTATGTTTGTATCTTTGTGTTTGTCCCCCACAACAACTTGATAACCGGTGTTGGCGTGTTTACATCCCTGTTTCCACAAGGAAAAAACCTGCAGGAATATATATGTAACAATTTGTCTGTCCTTTATAATAATCAAAAAATAGAAGAGACATACATATATAACATTCACACACACACACACACACACACACACACATACATACATACACGCATACACACCCACACACAATCTGTTGTCCAATGAATGTTAATCCGGGGCAAAAGAACTACCGCAACAACAACATCCAGACTTCATTAAACTCTAGTACCACCTTGCTCTGCGCCCGTCCGGCCATGCCCATCACAGCAGAAGATTATGAAGGTTAAACACGCGTGTATATAGAAAACTTCAAAAGCAATTCGACGAAACAAAAGACATAAATTGTTTAATAAACATTTTGAATGGGAAATGAGAGAAAGAATCGATATTAATTTCTCAATAATTAGTTTGGTAATTATGAGAGAATGACGACAGCAACATCAAACGTCAGCAGCCATAATAACAACAACAACAACAACAGCAACAGCCACAACAACAGCAGTTTGGGACTGAACCCGGAACCATGTGGTTGGTAAGCAAGCTATTTACCACACAGCCACTCCTGCGCTTATATGCATACATATATATATATATATATATATTTATATTTGTGTGTCTGTGTTTGTCCGCCCCACCATCGCTTGACAACCGATGCTGGTGTGTTTACGTCCCCGTAACATTAGCGGTTTCGGCAGAATCGACCGATTGAATAAGTACCAGGCTTACAAAGCATAAGTCCTGGCGTCGATTTCTTCAACTAAAGGCGGTGCTCCAGCATGGCCGCACTCAAACGACCGAAGCAAGTGAAAGAAAAAAAACAACCAGTGTAAAGAGGCAAATTGTTTTGTGTGTTGCAAGGGGCCCGATTGGCAGGCGATCGTCTGGCGTTTAATGGCGTCCGTCGGAAAAGTTGTATGGCGGCCATTCTGATTGTGAGTAACTCTTGTCTAATCTATAATTATATCGATATCATTGCAGATTGATATCATTAAAACTAATCAGCTAAATAAACCGAAGCGGATAATGTTCGCAAGGGTGGCATGAGTTTGTGAGTGTGTACGTATTATATATATATTGATGTATGTATATATATAGATATAGATTCATATCTATTTATCTGTTGATCGCTCACTCCCCCCTCTCTCTCTATCCACATGCACATATATGTTACGCACAGACAAACACACACACATATGCATACATGTATATATTTAAATATACACACATACACGCATATATATATATATATATACACACACACACACACACACTTATATATATATATATATATATATCTACATATATACACACACATATATATATACGTGTATATAAAGGGTATATGCGTGTAGAGGAACCAGTCGTCGCCTGCACTCACGCACACTTAATCGCTTTATTTTAAGTAGGTTGATTGCTATGTGTATATACGTGTGTGTGAGTCTTTGTGCGCGTGTGTGTGCGTGCGTGTATGTATGGTGTTTGAGTGTAGAGTGGGGGGGGATATATGTTCTTTAATTCTTAATTGGTTTTTGTCATCACGAAGAAGGCTAAACAATTTCTGTCATATGCGCGGATGTATGTACACGCACATAGACTTTTGTTTCTGTGTGTGCATATATGTATGTATGTATGATAGATATGTGTATGTTTGTACCAATATATGTACATGTGTGTGTATATCTATAGCTACATACAAACATTTATATTATTGCATATGTATATACACGTGTATATATAAATATAGCTATGAATGTGTACACACACACACACAGGTGTTACAATCATACAAATTTACAATATCATTCCACCAAACCTTGATATTTGCTGTCGTCAGTGAAGTCAAAACCATTAAACCATCGTTTGTATTGAACTGACCAAATCGAAAACTAATCTTCTGCCAATATTTTGTTGATAGAAATCAACTTTGATGGGTTTTTCACGCAGAGAATATTAAAAGTTCAATATTGCCAGATATTCAGATGTAATATCTGGACATCGAAAATATATTATTTTAAGAGAGAGAGAGAGAGAGAGAGTTGGTCGCAAAAACGGAAAGGTTGGCTAGCCAAACGACTGATTTATTGTAAAGCGTACTCATCGTGGGGTACTGTGTGTAAGTTAATAGGATTCGAGTTGGTTTCAGTGACCGGTTGAGTATATCGTGGTACAGAAGGAAACAAGTAATTTTCAGCTGTGGACCATTTAGCACAGGCATTTAGGCATTTTTTACTGCGTTTAAGACGGCTGCCTCTTACCAAGAGAGAGGCAATTCATTTGACCAATTCTGACTACTAATCGAAGCCACCAAATTCTCTTTCGAGTTTTCTGTCTATTCGCTTTACTAAATGGTATTGCATGTTCTTCTTCCGCTGGTGCCAGCTTATTTTGAGCCAAACTGGACATAACTGACGCTAGGAGCTATCTTGAGGGAGACTAGCTGCCATTTCACAACATTTCGAGTTCGAAAATTGATTGAAACTGGTAGCATCTCCCTGGGATGGGGGGGGGGGTCTTCAATCGTTCACATCCTCCGACGGAATTGCGTATTCTTCTCCTGCCGATGTCTTTTATCTTGAGGGGAAATTCAGGATATATATCTGAACATCCAAAATATATTATTGCAACAGCGCAAGGGTCTCAAAACTGGAAAAGTGGGTTTCACTAGAAATTACTACTTTGTTGTCCCCACCTTGGAGTGCGCTAATTAAGTTAATGGGAAAGGAGTTGCTTTGGCTGAGTACATCGCGGTATAGAGGTAAGGAGTTAATTTCCAAAAGTGACCCACTTGGCACATGCATTTTCTCTGATCATGAGACAGGTGGTTCATTTTGCCTGTTCTGGGTTCGAGACTAGCTCGAGACTGTCGAGTTCACCCCAGGACCTCCAGTCGTTCACTTTACTAGTGAAAATTCCGTGTCCTTTAAACTGGAGGGCTGGCACCAGCTTTACTGAATGGAATTTAGGGTTCTTCTCCTGCTCCGAGCTATCAAGAGAGCACTTCAGGATAGTTGGTGCCATCAGCTGTCCTAAGGGAGAATATCTATCATTTCATAAATTCCGAAGATCGAAGCCAGTAACTACATCCCGGGGGCCTCCAGTATTTCGCTTTAGCGGACGGACTTGTGCGTTCTTCTCCTGCGGGTGCCAGCTGTTTTGTGGGGGAAAAATTCCATAAAACCCCAACTAGTCTGGGTAGCAACCTGCAGTTACATCTGGTTGTTAGGGAACAAGCGAGACATCGTCTCTTATATCGTACTTCATCGGTTTTCTTTGGGATCATATTAGGCGAGTTGCCTGGCCGAGAAAGTACAACAGCATGGAGATCAGTAAAGCAAAATAGGGGTTGTTTTGAAAGTGTTTATCCAGGTGGAAGGTACGATTGGAACTAAAATTGTACAACACCAAAGACGATCTGTCGAATGACGGAAACCTGAAGTCCACCACGATCTCTTAGAAGATCCCTGCTTCGATTATGAACTTCATATATATATATATATATATATATGTGTGTGTGTGTGTGTGTATATAGAGAGAGGGAGTAGTGGGAGAGAGAAGAAGGGAAGCATGCAGGCAGGAAAGGGACACAGATACACAGACGGATTGACATACAGAGATTGATGCTCGTTCTTGGACAAAAACCTATGAACGACTCATTAAGAGGGTTACAGACGTGTGGGCGAAA
>NC_069010.1:9549713-9555435 GCF_001194135.2 Octopus bimaculoides
CCTCTCATCGTCTCCTCTCTGCCGTTCTCGAACCTCTTGGGCCAGGAAAAAAAAAAGTTCATCCATAAACAGTTTTGTGACCATTTCGTCTGTTTCCGTTGCGTTTTCGCCCAGTTTAACACAAAAGCTTTAATGGCAGCCATTTCCCAAACGCCCCAAACTGCGTTCCGGAAACCAGTCATCTGCAACAAACAGTGTTTAAACAGGAAATGTTCAAAGCATTCTTACAGTCAATTCCTTCAGTTGGGAATAACAAAGATTGGTGGCTGGTCAGCTTATTAGATGCATAGTAGAAACTAAACTGGCCCTCCGTCGGTTACGACGACGAGGTTCCCAGTTGATGCGACAACGGAACAGCCTGCTTGTGAAATTAACGTGCAAGTAGCTGAGTACTCCACAGACACGTACACACATAACGTAGTTCTCAGTGATATTCAACGTGACACAGAATATGACAAGGAAGGCCGAACCCTATGAATTACAGGTACGACTCATAATCGTACCTGTAATTGCTGAGTGGACTGAAACTACGTGAAATAAAGTGTTTTGCTCAAGGACTCAACGCGTTACCAGGTATTGAACTGACGACCTGACGATCGCGAGGCGAATAACTCTAACCATCAACCTACGTGCCATCACTGGCTACATGGTTGTGAAATACTAAAATTACACCAGTCTAGAACAGTTGTAACCACCACGCCCAATCGTATCGTTCTGATGGCTTCAGTTTGCTTTTAAACCCGGGACTGGTGAAATGGCAGCTATTCGGAGAGATACTCAGAATGGCTGCTGGTACCAGCAGGAAAACATCACTGAATTCTAACCAGTAACGCGAGATTGGAGGCCCCACGGAGAAGTTAGCGACTTCGATCTAACCTAGAACTTAAAACGGACGAAACAGGCCCGTCCTCTTTTGATGAGAAGCGGCTCAATAATATGAAGCGACGAATGCTCGATGCCAAGTGGCACGTTGTTGGAAAGATAGTTCCTTTCTTTTATACCACGATGTTATTCAGCCAGTGACCAAAACCAAAGCAACTCCAACCCTATTAATTTAGCTAACGTACCCCATGGTGGGTACGGTGTACAATAAGAAAGTATTTCCGCTCTTTGTGAACCTCGCTCTGTCGCAATAATATATTTTGGATGTTCAGATATAACTTAGGTTTCGACCAGTATAGGTCCATGCAATGTCTAACTTAATAGCACCACCTGGTAAAGTCTTTTAGCCATATATGGGGTACCGTGGCCCAATCTAGCAAAAGTTATTGTTGGTGTTGGAGGTTGGTCCGGGATTTTTGGCGAAATTTGTCCAGAGAACTTTTGAATTTTATGGGATCTGATTCCGTTTTGACGTATTTTGGTAGAATATTGAAGAGAGCTGGACCGGTTGAAGTAAAGTAGTTGTGTCGTAATGTTGTTATGTGTCTTGAGTTCGATTTTTGTAGTGGGCGGATAGCATTTGGGTCGAGTTATGGCTGGATTTTAAAAGTGATGCCCACTTCATTTGTGCAATATTGATGGAATTTTTTCCACATCACACAAATGATGTAGCGCTCACGACGGTGTTGGAGAGAGTAAGGACTGAGTTTTTTTAGTCGCCTGAATTTCCGACAGCAAGAGAAGAATGCGCCATTTCATCTGGGAATGCGAATAATTGAAGACCCCCAGGGAAACGTTATCAGCATCAACCTATTCTCGAACTCGGAATGTAATGAAACAGCAGCTATTCTCCCTCAGGATAGTTACTGAATTTCCTTAAAGATAGCTGGCATCAGCGGAAGAAGAACACGAAACTTCATTTAGTAAAGCGAATGAGCTGAAAGCTCTAATGAGAATTTGACGGCTTCGGTCTACTCTCGAACCAAGAATGGACAAAATGAGTTGCCTCTCTCTTGATCCGAGGCAGCCATCTTTGCTCAGTGAAGAATTCCTGTGTCAAGAGGGCCATAGCTGAAAATTGCTTGTTTTCTTCTATGCCACGATATACTCAACCAGTCACTGAAATCAAAGCAACTCCAACCGTATTAACTTACATACAGTACCCCACATAAGTGAAGAATGTACAATGCCAAGTTGGAATTTTCTTCTGTTCCACGATATACTCAACCGGTCACTGAAACCAATTCGAATCCTATTAACTTACACACAGTACCCCACGATGAGTACGCTTTACAATAAATCAGTCATTTGGCTAGCCAACCTTTCCGTTTTTGTGACCAACTCTCTCTCTCTCTCTCTCTCTCTTAAAATATTATATTTTCGATGTCCAGATATTACATCTGAATATCTGGCAATATTGAACTTTTAATATTCTCTGCGTGAAAAACCCATCAAAGTTGGTTTCTATCAACAAAATATTGGCAGAAGATCAGTTTTCAATTTGATCAGTTCAATACAAACGATGGTTTAATGGTTTTGACTTCACTGACGACAGCAAATATCAAGGTTTGGTGGAATGATATTGTAAATTTGTATGATTGTAACACCTGTGTGTGTGTGTGTGTGTGTGGTTGTTTCTATAGAATGGAGTCGGAAATTATGTAGAGTGCCAAAAGCCGTGGTTTCTTCAAATGTTTTATTCCATAGATCACGTTAGGTCGCCGTCGTCGGCGCGTTGTCATTTTAACGTCCATTTTTCCATGTCCACATTGAGCAGAAAGAAATTTTATTGATGTAGATTTCCAGCAGCCAAATGCCCTCACAGAAGATTGAAAGTGAAGGACACCGCTTGAGTGAAAGTGACATTCGGGAATCGAACACACAACCTCACAATTGTGAGCCCTATGCTCTAATCACTGAGCCATGCGCCTTCACTTCGTATATATTTCGCTGGTGCAGAAGCCATGAAAACAACGCCGTATTCTTGGAATTTCTGATTTGCATAACACCGCCTTTAGTCAAACAAAGGGACCCAGGACTTATTCTTTGTAAGCCGGGTACTTATTCTATCGGGCTCTTTTGCCGAACCGCTGAGTTACGGGGATGTAAACAGACCAACATCAGTTGTGAAGCAATGGTGGGGCGACAAACACAGGCACAAATACAACACACACACATAACAGGCTTCTTTCAGTTTGCGTCTACCAAATCCACTTACTCGGCTTTGGTCGGTCTGAGGCTATAGTAAAAGATACTTGTCTAAGGTACCACGCAGTGGGACTGAACCAGAATCCATGTGGTTGGTAAGCAAGCTTCTTACCACACAGCTACTTCAAATTTACAGAAAACAAAAGACGAAGACGGGCGAAGGAACGACAAACAGGTGGATTAGTTTAAACGCTTGGGAAGAATGGAAAATTCTTTAACGTTTCGAGCCTGCCTCCTTCCACTGGAAAGGGCTTAGAGGAAGAAATGGAAAGTGAACGAGAAAAAAGGGGAAAGGGTAAAAAATGTGTAGGGATTAAAGGTTCGTGTGTGAGTGTGAGTGTGTGTGTGTGTGTGTGTGTGTGTGTACGTATGTGCATGTGTGTGTGTATATACACATTATTTTGTGTTCAACTAATTTGTATACAACACAACACTAGCCGTCTTTATTTCTATCCAGTATTTCCTCCTCAGATCGATCGTCCCTTACTTCACAAACAGACGTTCACACACAGCTACAAAATGAAGCGGCAATATTCCCGCCAAAACCACCGACATCTTTTTCTTTCGCTCTCTTTCACTTTCTCTTTCCCTTATTTGATGAGCTTTTTCACTGCAAAATACAACACAGTCTGTCTGCCTGACTTTCTCTCTCCCTCTCTATCTCTATCAATCTAACTATCCTCCTCCTTATTTTACACTATTTACTGACTTTCTTTCTTTCTTTCTTTCTTCCCCCTCTCTCTCACAACTCGCTTTCCCTCCCACTCCTAACTTTACTCTATCCTTAGCTTTGCTTTTCTCTTTTCTCTGTCTTTCTTTTTCTTGCTTTCTTTCTCTCTGCGATCGATCGTCTGCTAATACGCATACACACACCCTTCTTTCCTCCTTTACACGTAGTTTCACACGCACACACACACACACATGCACACATGTGGTAAGTAGCTTGCTTACAAACCACATGGTTCCGGGTTCACTCCCACTACGTGGCACCTTGGACAAGTATCTTCTACTATAGCCTCGGGCCGTCCAAAGCCTTGTGAGTGGATTTGGTAGACGGAAACTGAAAGAAGCCCGTCGTATATATTTATGTATATATATATATATATATATATATATATATATGTGTGTGTGTGTGTGTGTTTATGTGTCTGTGTTTGTCCCCCCAACATCGCTTGGCAACCGATGGTGGTGTGTTTACGTCCCCGTCACTTAGCGGTTCGGCAAAAGAGAGACCGATAGAATAAGTACTCGGCTTAGTGTCGTAGTTTAACCCCAGGTCAGACTCCTGATCCAGCAGACCTATGATCAAAAATGTTCCAACACAGACGATCCTGAGTTTTATATAGACATAGTGTATCTTGGACTACATTACCCAAAGTGTCCTTCTGTAATGTTGTTGTTTAGCCTCAGGTCTGTCCGGATCCAGCAGACCAATGGCCACATATGTTCCACCTGTGACTAACCTGCCTTTTAATCAGTCATAGTGTATCTAAGACTACAATATCTAATGTATCCTTCTGTGTTGTTGTTGTTGTTGTTTAACCCCAGGTCAGTCATGATCCAGCCAACCTATGATCACTATGTTCCAGCTAAGGCTGTCCTATCTTTTATTCTGGCACAAGATATCTAGGACTACATTATCTAATGTCCCCTCCCTTGTTTTTTTTTTATTGTTTAATCCAAGTCAACATTTAAACAAACGAACCCTATGAATCAAAGACACTCCATCCATGACATTCTCGTCTTTTTTCCCTCCTACGTTATGCAAAAAAAGTATGAAGCGGGTGCTGAAAAGTTCCTGGCTTAAAGGACCTTGCAAAAGGCCTGGTTGGAGGCTCAACCTTCTGAATTCTTTTACAGGCCTTAGAAAAACTGCAATAAGTGTGTGAGTAAGTGTGAATCTGTCTGTCTGTCCGTGTGAATCCCTAAAACTCGAGAAGTACACAACTAATTTCATTCAAATTTTACGTATGCCTTATTTAGAGGGTCCTGGTTGTGTTTTAGTCAAAAAAAATGTTTAACTTCTTGCATAATTCGAGCCCACAGCAACATAATATCTCCTCCACTATTTAAGTATTACATGTCAAAAGTGAAACAAAAACACTCATGTCAAATACTTTCACTTTTAAAAATGAAAGTATTCCACTAACTGAAACAATCACATTTCGATTGGATAGAATCATGATTAACTGAGACTCTTGTAACTTCTTTTACCCAAAGCCAGGAACTTTTCAGCGCTTTCTCATATTGTGAAGTTTTAGGGACGTTTAACTTCTGTTTCTAGTAGAGCAAGTGTCCTGCTAGAAGCATGGCACCCTCACAAGTAAGTTTTGTGCTGTTTACAGCTGCGAAGAGAACAGTCATTGTGGAAGTACAATAGTATATATGTATATATATATGTGTGTGTTATCATGTATACATTTATGTGTGTGTGTGTGTTTGTGTGTCTGTATTATATATGTGTATATATGTGAGTGTGTGCATATATGTGTGAATAGTGTATTGTGTCTATGTTTGTGTGTGTGTATATATTTTTATATATACATGTGTATATGAATGAGTAAGGATGTAGTATGTGCATATATATATATATAAATATATATATATATATATATATATATATATATATATA
>NC_069010.1:9556557-9558711 GCF_001194135.2 Octopus bimaculoides
GTGTGTTTGTGTTTGTGCGTTTGTGTGTTTGTGTGATTGTGTGTGTGTGTGTGTGTTGTGGTGGTTTGGTTGTATGTCGATTGTTTGTGTGTGTTTTTGTGTGCGTGTTTGTGAGTTTGTATTGTGTTTGTGTGTGTATGTGCATGTGTATGTGTGTGGTGTGTTTGTGTGTGTGTTTGTGCGATTGTGTGTATATGTGTGTGTGTTGTGGTGGTTTGGTTGTATGTTATTGAGTGTTTGTGTGTGTTTTTGTGAGTTTGTATTGTGTTTGTGTGTGTGTGTGTGCATGTGTGTGTGTGTGTGTGTATGTTTGTGCGATTGTGTGCGTGTTTGTGTGATTGTGTGTATATGTGTGTGTTGTGGTAGTTTGGTTGTATGTCGTTGAGTGTTTGTGTGTGTGTGCGTGTGTGTGTGTGTGTTTGTGAGTTTGTATTGTGTTTATGTATTTGTGTGTGTATGTGCATGTGTGTGTGGTGTGTTTTAGTGAGTTTGTATTGTTTGTGTGTTTGTGCGATTGTGTGTATGTGTGTGTGTTGTGGTGGTTTGGTTGTATGTCGATTGTTTGTGTGTGTGTATGTGCATGTGTGTGGTGTGTTTGTGGGTTCTATGTATATATTATTTGTTTTGTACGTGAATTTGTATGTGTGTGTGTGTGTGTGTGTAGGTTCTATGTGTGCATATGGGTTGTATGTGTGTATGTGTAAGTTCTGTGTGTGTGTGTTCTGTAACTGCATGTGTGAATTTGTGTGTGTGTGCATGTGTGTTGGCTGTGTGTGTTTGTGTGTGTGTTTGTGTGTATTTGCATGTGCGCGAGTTTGTGTTAGTTGCTGTGTCTGTGTGTGCATTTGTATGTTTGCAGGTTGTGTGTGTGTGTAAATGCATGTCTTTGTGAAGTCTGTATGTGTGTGTGTGTGTGTGTGTGTGCATGCTCCTTGTGTGTTTGTGTTTGTTGGTTGTATGTGTGTGTGTGTTTTGTGAGGTTTGTGTGTGTGTGTTTCTATGTGTGTGTGTGTTTGTTTCTGTGTGTTTGTATGTGTGTGAATGTGTTTGTAGGTGTGTGTGTGAGTGTGTGTGTGTGTGTTTAAATATATTTATATGTGGTTGTGTACCTGTATGATTATGATGCATATGTATGTGCGATGTGTGTGTGTGTGTTTGTGTATGTTGGGGATTGATTGCATATGTGTGTGTATGTTTGTCTGTATGTGTGTGTGTGTTTATGTGTGTTTCTGTCTGTATGTATGCATTAATGTGTTCATGTGTCTGTGTATTTCTGTCATTGTGTGTTAGTGTGTGTGTGTGTGTCTGTATGTGTGTGTGTGTTTCTGTCTGTACATATTAATGCATCTATGTTCATTACTGTGTGTATGTGTGTGTGTGTTAGTATATGTGTATGAGTATGTGTGTTTCTGCCATTGTGTGTGTGTGTGTGTGTGCATATGTGTGTATGTGTTTCTGTCTCTATGTATGTGTCAGTGTGAATAAGTGTATGTGTATGTGTGCGTATGGTTTAGATCAATTGTAGGTGTGCATTTATTTGTGTGTGTGTTTGTGTGTCTGTATATATGAATGCACCTGTGTGTATGTGTGTTTCTAATTGTATTTGTCTGTATATCAACACACACACACACACACCTATAAGGGTGTGTATATGTAAGTCTACATATATACACATGCACATACATATATATGTGTGTCTATGTTGTGTGTGTGTGTGTGTGTGTGTATGGGGACATGTGGTTAAGTGATTAGGATCTTGTAGCCATGATCTCTAGATCATGGGTTCAATTCCCAGACAGGGCGGTTTGTGATCTTCAGCAAAACACTTCATTTCACATTGCTGGTGCTTGTACATACATATATCATCATCATCGTCGTTTAACGTCCGTTTTCCATGCTGGCATGGGTTGGACGATTTGACTGAGGTCTGGGAAGCCAGTGGCTGCACCAGGCTCCAATCTGATTTGGCAGAGTTTCTACAGCTGGATGCCCGTCCTAATGCCAACCACTCTGAGAATGTAGTGGGCGCTTTTTACGTGCCACCCACACAGGAGCCAATCAGGGGGCCAGTCAAAGAGCACTGGCATTGGCCACATTCGGTTGGTGCTTTTTACGTGCCACCAGCACCCATATATAAATATATATATATATTAT
>NC_069010.1:9559296-9560310 GCF_001194135.2 Octopus bimaculoides
ATATATATATATATATATATATATATATATATATATATATATATATATATATATATATATATATATACATACATATATATATATACATGTATACATACATGCTCACAGTATGACTGCCAGTACCATTTTTTTGTGCACACACACACATAAATAATTACACAACTTCACCTCCAGACATCTGCACACCTGTATACATACATGCATTAACAAAACAAATGGTGTATACCTCACCGTACATACATACATTCACATACGCTCCCATGTCAGGCCGATTGCCAACATCAGAAATTAACGTCAGTAAAACTTTAACGAATGCCATTTACATATATTCCCCAAACTGAAGGAATATTGCTTCAAGTCATAATTTAAAATTCCAATACTTTGCAATACTTGAACATCATGTGTCTGCAAAAGAAAAAAAAAAAAAATCTCTCTTCAAATCTTTGACCCTTTTGATACAAATTTCTTATTCAAAACTGGTTTCAATTAAAACCTACCATCAAGATTTTATGCTAATTTATGTTCCAAACATCCGCTTAATTCTATTCATACAAACCTCCTGTTTTAAAATGATTTAAATTAAAATTTCCTTTCATCAAAATTTCTTGATAATTTATGTTCCAATCACCAACTTAAGAACGACAAAGTTATTTCACTAAACACTTCATTATTTTCAAAATTAATTCAATGAAAGTTAGTGGGTTTTGGCTGAAGTGTCTTCATTTTATGGTTTCGTCTCCAGATCTTTCCATCATCTTTGTTTCAACCCTTTCGATATCAAACTTACTCCGAACCACATTTGGTTCTGTGATACAACCTTCCTGTTTTTAAGTGATTTAAATCAAAACTTCCCATCGAAATATTATACTATTTTCTGCTCCAACCATTTGCTCCAAACTGGAATATAAATGGAAGAACAAAAAAGCACCTGGAGGAGATAGTGCTGGCTTGGGTCAAGAGGGCGGCATCTGGAAGACCCAGTGTCTGACGACAGGACTCTGCACCATGCCACAC
>NC_069010.1:9563207-9563857 GCF_001194135.2 Octopus bimaculoides
ACAATTACTCTTTTACTTGTTTCAAATCATTTGACTGCGGCCATGCTGGGGCACCGCCTTTTAGTCGAGCAAATCGACCCCCAGGACTTATTCTTTGTAAGCCTAGTACTTATTCTATCGGTCTCTCTTTTTGCCGAACCGCTAAGTTACAGGGACGTAAACACACCAGCATCAGTTGTCAAGCGATGTTGGGGGGACAAACACAGACACACAAACACACATATACACATATATATATATATATACATATATACGACGGGCTTCTTCCAGTTTCCGTCTACTTGTCCACCCTTCGCTTGAAAAGCAAACAAACGTTTATAACAACAATATATGATTTGAGTAAACTTTGGTTGCTATTTCTAGCAAACTTAACCACCACAAAGTGCTATCAATAGGTCGTTGCTGTAGGAGTTTTACGACTTATTTTGAGAAAATTCTTGGCTTAATTTCCAACCTGAATCGTTAGTGAGGTTTCGTAGAATTACGTAGAATGTCGGACATTGCTTTAGAAGTGTGCTGAGTTTTGTCTGTTAAAATAAACCGTTTCCATTATTGGTTTTGTGTAATTCTTGAGACCCAGGAGTCTTTTAGTGCTTCAGTTAAAGATGTAAGTTCTTGCACCCGTATTTGGGCATTAATGTGTGTGTGTG
>NC_069010.1:9563957-9564171 GCF_001194135.2 Octopus bimaculoides
TATTAAATGAGATTCAGTAAGAAAATTAGTGATGAAACAGAAGATTTACATTGAAAACAATTGAAACAACAACTCAAATACAGATGCATTTAACCAATTGTTTTATTATGCAGAACTTTTAAAACAATAATTTCTTAAAACAGGTTTGCTGAAGATAGTGCTGTCATCACGTTTTAAGATTTATTCATTTTTCTGCAAAGAAAAATTTTTTTTT
>NC_069010.1:9564181-9564446 GCF_001194135.2 Octopus bimaculoides
TTTTTTTTTAATTAAATATTAAAAATATATATATTCAGAATGAGTTGTTACTTTGATATGTCTATGTGGACTATTCCAGATTTCTAGGAAAATTTTTACATGTCTCCAGGCACAAAAAAATGGGAAAATACACAAAGGTGCACCTAAAAATGACCTAATTGAAAACCCCTACCTGGAGAGACTAAATGTAACAAATAATGCGACTAAATATCTGGCAGAGATTATTTTTAAAATGAGAATATCTGAAATAAACTCAACTGCTCTC
>NC_069010.1:9565065-9565173 GCF_001194135.2 Octopus bimaculoides
GCATGGAAAGCGGACGTTAAACGATGATGATGATGATGATGATGAAAACCTGAGAACCCTTTTGAAAATTGATGAGTTGAATGCAGTAAAAGTCATGCTTCTATCTGC
>NC_069010.1:9565183-9566093 GCF_001194135.2 Octopus bimaculoides
TGATGAGTTGAATGCAGTAAAAGTCATGCTTCTATCTGCCTTCAATGTACAAGTAACCTCTTGAGGATCCCAGTACAATAAAAGGTACAAAATGGTTCTATGATGGATGGAATACAGGAAATGGTCCAACTAACAAACTAGAGTCTGACCTGTGTGTGTTTTCCAACTTTTGCTGTCAAACAAAAGCAGCCCATCCCCGAGGGAAATTACGGATATTCAATAAAGGATTTCCGAATTGAACATCGAAATGATTGATATCAAATCGAAAATCAGAGGCATTCGGTCAAGGAATGAAATATGGCGATTGTCCTCTATTGCAGGCGGTCAGTATAAGCACTTCTTGCTTGTGATTACTGTGAAAAAGATGACGAAACGAAATGAGTAGGGGATTAAATTAAGTGTTATGTCCCTTGACAACAAAACATCGCCACTGGGATGATCATGTTGCAAGTCGGAAAGAGTTTTCTGGAAAAGTTTGTGGGAAACGTGTGTGTCCTTAATGTTGGTGTTGTGGAAATGGAATTTGTGCAGTGGTGCTGTATATGTGACCTTTTCAGGGAGTGTGGGTATACACGTTTGTGTTTGTTAGTGTGTTTGCTTTCTTTTAGGCACTGGTGAAGTTCGTGGGGCCTTTATGTGTGCATGTGGTATGGGAAGGGGTACAATATATGTGGGAGTTTTTATTGGAGGAAACAGTCTTTTGTAGGAGTCTGCTGTGTTGGGGTGTGCATGTTTGTGGGTGTGTTAGTGTATGCTCAGGTCAAATTCTTTACCAGACTCCAAGGTATTGGCAGAAGGCCAAAGCTGTGAAACTGGTGATTATAGTCATGATGGGGCATGCAGGTATGATAGGATGTACTGCCTTTCATGGAAGCAAAGATTAAAAATTTCACTTCTTCTTTTCAGGTAA
>NC_069010.1:9566103-9566372 GCF_001194135.2 Octopus bimaculoides
AATGCATGGGTGCTGGGTGCTCTTTAAAATAGCTCTTTTCTCAGCCAGGCGTAACCTGCACTTCCTATTGGTTTTGAAGTACTATTTACATTTCCCTAGCATCTTCCACTTTATGCTGTGCTCAGTGGCACTTTCTTTCAAAGTCCAAACATGCTTGGTCAGGGTTGTGGCGTTAAGTCTGTCAGAGATGTTGAAGGTGGACTTGGGTGTTTTATAGCGGGTTCTCAAAGAGCCTTTAGTTTCTCCCACATACTTTTGCATGTTTTGTT
>NC_069010.1:9566382-9566592 GCF_001194135.2 Octopus bimaculoides
GTTCTCAAAGAGCCTTTAGTTTCTCCCACATACTTTTGCATGTTTTGTTGACCATTTACTTCTATGGCTGTTGTCTCTGCCTCGTATATAATGGCTTCCATGTTACAGTGGCCGTCCAGTAGACATGTAGTGTTTCCCCTACATGAGTATCCTACCTCTGTCTCAGGTGTGGGCCTGCCTACTAAAATCTTTTTTACACTGGGTGCATAG
>NC_069010.1:9566602-9566776 GCF_001194135.2 Octopus bimaculoides
AAAGAAATTTTCAGAGTATGAGGCTAATTGTATGGGAGAAGTGCTTATCTACTAAACCGAAACAGAAGGGCAGAGCGAAGTATAACAATCAACACAACCAATAATATGAATGTAACGAAAATAGAATTCTTTGACTGTATTTTCTATTTCTTGTTCTTGTTACAATTGTTGTGT
>NC_069010.1:9566786-9567849 GCF_001194135.2 Octopus bimaculoides
TTTTTTGTCAAAACACAGAATAACATATTGGAAGAATTAAGACTTAAGAAAACATATGAACATGATTATGTACAAAATAGAAAACTCACTGGTCAATCTTGACATTTTCAGTAAATACTTACAGTGGTGGTGTTTTAATTTTTTCCTTTAAATTTGTATCCCTATTCCATTCGTTTCTGTGATAAAAGTTGGCTCCATTGTCAGCCAGATGACAAGCCTCTGCTTGGCTTGAAAGCTTTTCTTCTTTGCTAAGCTGGAACTTCTTGTAGTATTACAAATGATGTAATATAAGAGGACAAGTACAATATTACAAAATCATAACATCATATGATATAATGGAACAAATATCACAATAATAAAACACAAAACACAACAAACCAGCAAGAATCTATCTATGCAAGTGGCTTGATGAAAACAACTGGACATAGCAAGAGAAATACTTATGGGAGAGTATTGTATATATAAATATAACCCCTGCCAGCATGGACGACAGAAGTTAAATGATGATGATGATGGTGATGATGATGATGATGAACACAACAACAAGACAACAAACCATGTGTGTTATATCAGAAATAACAGAGAACACCTAAGAAATAGCAATTTCTTCAGATGTAACAAAACCAACACCACACAGACTTATCCAAATATATCAACAATGTTTCCATAATTAATAAAGAAACATCTTTGGATGATGAAGGTGAAGTAAAGGAAGTAAGAATTGGTGTCACGGTTGAGGCAACACGCCAACACATTATTGTTGATAAACTGTTGAAACTGTTAGTCTGACAGACAATTCCAGTAATGGAGGGAGATGGGCATTTGACTGCCAGGACATCTTCTTACCAAAGTAGACATTACAACAACACAAAGATGGCCATCAACTGACTGAAATACAGTCACACATCTGTAGAGACCGTTACTCAAATGGGAATCTGTGAGCTGCTCCAAGTGTGCAAAATTTGACAGTAAATACTGTTAGATCTACTGATGGTTAGATGATTGATGTATTTGTATTTTCATATGTGTGTGTGTGTGTGTATGTGTGTGTGTGTGTGTGTGT
>NC_069010.1:9570653-9570775 GCF_001194135.2 Octopus bimaculoides
TGATCACCTCTGCTGATCAAACTCCCAACCCATGCGCTCCAGTTGCAACAGTGATTCTGCCCAAATTTGACATCATTTTACTTAGTTTGGTTTGAAATAAAGAACTTGATTAGCTTAATAAT
>NC_069010.1:9570785-9571619 GCF_001194135.2 Octopus bimaculoides
CTTAGTTTGGTTTGAAATAAAGAACTTGATTAGCTTAATAATCCCAACTTTATCCCGGGCAAAGCCGGGCTATACTGCTAGTTAGTTATAAATATACAAACCATTCTTCAAATTAGTTTATAACATTAATATATTCCTCACTTATCAAATCTCAACAATTCTTCATTTTATTATATTTTTCAATGATATTAATATTGAACAGATCGATAAAATACTAGGGAGTGTATATAATATGTATATGTTAACTAACCTGGGACAGCATCAAGGTCACCACATCATATTGTTCACTGAAAGGAATGGACGAGGAAAGAAAAATATAGAAAATACGAAAATCATAGAGGTTGAGATAATTAATAATTATTAGGTCAGTAATTAATGAAAACAGATATAATGAGCTACTTACAACCTATTTACATCAATAATTATATAGACAAACATACATATAATCGATATATACACTCTAACCAGTTAATGAATCATATACACACATCTGAATAAACACCACAATGTTTTCTATGGTACAACGAACAGCAAGTTGACCTTAGCTGGATTTGAACTCGAAATGTCATGGGTCATTAATAAATACCTACAGTGATGAGAAGCAGGAAGAGGATAGAATCCCTGAATATCACTGGTATAGATTATATTGACCCCAAAGTGACAATAGATACTCTGGCAGTATTTGAACTTGGAACAAAAAAAAAACAAAAGTAAATCCTGTAAGGGGATGGTTCCGTCATTTAACCCTGAGTCAGAGGAAAAAGGGACATTATAAAAGAGGCATAGAGAGAGAGATAGTGAGAGAGAGAGAGAGAGAGAGAGAGAGAGAGAGAG
>NC_069010.1:9571884-9572391 GCF_001194135.2 Octopus bimaculoides
TTTATGTGGAATCAAACAAAGAAGAGAAAGGATTTGAACCTATAATGTTGTGGTATGGGGGATGAGGTGGAATAAAGGATTTAGTCAGGTGACAAAAACAAGAATAATAATTATGGAGACGATTAATTAATGTGGTAGATTACAGTGTCATTACAGTATGAGAGAGGGTAGAAGGATGACCCATGGTGGGATTATGATATGATTGATTCAGTAAAACAAAACATTATTGAAAGGTAAGAAAGAGATTTGGATATTCCGGATCCAATGAGGACTTACCTTACAACTGCCAGATCTAGAGGTGTGTTACCAGATTTATTTATCTTACTGTTATTAATGCCAGGATGCTGCAGTAACAGTCTAACAGTCTCTGTGCGTTCCTTTGCACAGGCGCCGTGTAGAGCTGTGTCACCATCACTGTTTTCCATATTTATATCAATACCAGGCTTGTTCAGTAGATGTTGAACAATGTCTGTGTGTCCATTAGCACACGCAACATATAGTGGTGTT
>NC_069010.1:9572508-9572769 GCF_001194135.2 Octopus bimaculoides
ACTGACGACCATTCCAGATTGCTGCAGTAGAAGTTTAAAAGTCTCTGGCTTTCCATTTATACATGCCCGATGTAGAGGTGTGTTACCGTGTTTATCTACCATACAGACGTCAATACCAGACTTTTTCAACAGATGCTTAAGAATGTCTGTGTGCCCACCAGCACTGGCCAGATGTATGGGTGTTTCACCATCATTATTTGTCGCATTTACGTTAATGCTAGACTGCTTCAGTAGATGTTCAACAGTTTCTGGCTCTCCATT
>NC_069010.1:9575406-9575554 GCF_001194135.2 Octopus bimaculoides
TCTCCAATATTTACATTTATATCAGGCTGTTTCAGTAGATGTTCAACAATGTATGTGTGTCCATGAGTACAGGCCAGAGATAGAGGTGTGTCACCATAATTATTTTTTACACTGACGACCATTCCAGATTGCTGCAGTAGAAGTTTAA
>NC_069010.1:9575759-9576023 GCF_001194135.2 Octopus bimaculoides
CTGCTTCAGTAGATGTTCAACAGTCTCTAGGTGTCCTTTCATACAGGCGAAATGTAGTGCTGTGTCCCCATCGTTATCCACAATATTTACATTAATATCAGGCTGTTTCAGTAGATGTTCAACAATCTCTGTGTGTCCATGAGCACTGGCCAGATATAATGGTGTCTCATCATTGTTATTTTGTTGATTTATCTGAAAAATAAAAAGAAAGATTCTAAAAATGGTGGCTAGGAGTGGAAGTGTAGAAGTCTTAAAGAATATTCA
>NC_069010.1:9576033-9576296 GCF_001194135.2 Octopus bimaculoides
TAAAAATGGTGGCTAGGAGTGGAAGTGTAGAAGTCTTAAAGAATATTCAGAAGCAGAAGATAAGGAGTAAGGTGGAATGATGATGGGTGGCCTTGAGTAAGTAAATAAGCTTTCTATTGTGTTTATATTGTATTTACACTCACACATGCACGCACACATACACACACACACATGATGTATACATACATATGTGTATGTGCATGCACACTGACCCACACATATGTGCATAAGCAAATAAAAAGGAAACGGCTCGAATAACGGAC
>NC_069010.1:9576306-9576847 GCF_001194135.2 Octopus bimaculoides
ACACATATGTGCATAAGCAAATAAAAAGGAAACGGCTCGAATAACGGACAGAGTCAACGTCTGTTGAAAAGGTTGCAAGATGTAACGAAAATTTAACAAAAAACAAGTAAACGAGTGGAAACTTAACCGGTGAGTGTGTTAAGTAATAAGGCACTAAAAGAGAATGACTCTCCCAGGCACAACAATATATATGTGTGTATATATGTATATGTATCCATACATACGGCCATAATAAGTTTAAGACAGTTCTCTTCCTTCATTAATTTATTTCTAACAAAACTGTATAAAATTATTTTACTTTTTGCAGTTTATGTAGAATTGTTTTCTCTTTTGAACGATATAGGCTTTATATATCTTTCTACAATTTGAATAATCTTAATGTGCAATTAATTCAAATGATTAAAAATTGTCGGCCAAACAAATTTAAGATCGCACCAACGTTATTTTATATAAGACTGCACCAAGATTGTGCATATTAATAAACCAAATGCGTGGTCGTATGGCTGGTCGTACTGCACTGTTTTGTTTAATAATTGAACAT
>NC_069010.1:9576857-9577789 GCF_001194135.2 Octopus bimaculoides
TCGTATGGCTGGTCGTACTGCACTGTTTTGTTTAATAATTGAACATTGTTATTCGCTATGAGAAAGTGTCGTAATATCAGCCTGTTACTAGATCAAAGATCACGTTGCTTCATTAACAAAATGTGTCCTCCGTGAACATTAGCAAACAATTAGGATGCAGCAAAATGGCTTGTGTTCAAGCATGGAAGCTTGACCAAGTCACTGGCCAATACAAATTTCCGCAAAGAACGGGTGCTCCGAGAAAAACAACAGTACAGATGGATCAGCGAATTCATAGGCTCTCTGAAAGTAACCGAATGCTAACAACAGGCGACATTTGCAAGCAATCATCTGATGAGAGTGACATCAGCTTTACACCACAAACTGTCAGAAACTGCCTCAAAGAATTTGGACTGTTCAGCTGGGTTGCTCAAAAGAAGCTGATAATTTCTGAGACAAACTGGTAGAAGTGGATCAAGTTTGCTAAAAGCCATACTGAATGGATGGCTGAAGATTACTGATGCTGCTTCTTTAGGGTACTATTAACTACATTTTAGATTCCATCGGAACTAAATACAAGTCTAACCAAAATTGTTTATACATGTCGTGTTAGTATTCTAAAAAATAGCCCGAATTCTGATCTTTCCAACTCTACATACATACACACATGCATATACACTCACTAACCTGTAAAATGTTGTTTGCTGAGCCATTTAACAGGACTTCAACTACATCTACATAGTTCTTCTTCACAGCCGTATGGAGAGGTGTGTTGCCTTTTAAGTCCTGCTTGTTAATATTGATTCCCTTGGAGATCAGAAAGGCCACAGCATCACGTTTATTGCTGAAAGTAAGAAATATAAACATCACAGACATTGACATAAGAATTATATTGAATCTACACTCATGTTCAATACATAAATATTAAACATACAGAAGTGTAAGTATGGATA
>NC_069010.1:9577824-9578054 GCF_001194135.2 Octopus bimaculoides
AGAGAGAGAGAGAGAGAGAGAGAGAGAGACACACACACACACACACATCATATTTTCTGATATATAAGGTACAGCCAAAAGTCACCCTTTGCCTTATATGCTGAAGGTCAGGCTTTGGGTAGACTCCAACATGTTCTAGAAGCAAAAGAACAGGAAGGGTGGCTAGGTTGATGGGGTGTAAGGAGAAATTGCAAGGGTGTATGGAGAAAGTAAGGGGGAGTTAGAAATGG
>NC_069010.1:9578064-9578408 GCF_001194135.2 Octopus bimaculoides
GGAGAAATTGCAAGGGTGTATGGAGAAAGTAAGGGGGAGTTAGAAATGGGATAGGGGTGTGAATATGCAGGATGAGGAACAAGGGTTTAGGGAGGAAGTGTCAATGACAGATATGAGTCCAGTGGAAGTTAAAGGTGAGAGTAAGTGATGACTAAAGGTTGGGAATTGATAGTATAGGAATGAATGTTGTGAATGGTAGAGGAGTGATCAATGGCGCATATGAATTAGGAGGAAGGTCAAGGGTTTAGGTGCTGATTGGCAGAATAGGAGGGTGAAGAGCAACAGGATAATTCAGTAGACAGGAGAAGGATGAGATAAAGGGAGATGATGATGTGTGTGTGTGT
>NC_069010.1:9578418-9578805 GCF_001194135.2 Octopus bimaculoides
GTGTGTGTGTGTGGGTGTGGTGGGTGTAGGCTACAAGAGTATGAGTGGAGAGAAAGATTGGGAGGAAGAGAGAGAAATGTATGGTAGTAATATGAAGTGAACAGGAAGAGATTAAGTGGAAAGAAGAGAGATAATTTCGAAGCATCGAAGAGGTAAGGGTGATCACTGCAAAATGTGAGTGGAGAGGGACAATGTTAAATATGAAGGATGGATGTTAAGTGAAGTGGTTCTGGCTGATGAGAAAGATAACTGCTATCACAGAAAAGATGAAGAAAATATGTAGTTCTCTAATCATTTAATTACAGTTGTAGAATAATGTACTTTGATATGTGATAGGAAATGAGGGGATGAAGTAGAAGTTTTGATGAGAAAATTAGACAAATGGTC
>NC_069010.1:9578815-9579008 GCF_001194135.2 Octopus bimaculoides
AATGAGGGGATGAAGTAGAAGTTTTGATGAGAAAATTAGACAAATGGTCTAATTGTGTATATAGATATTGTATTTCTGAAATTCAGTTTTGCTGAGATGGGTGGGTTTCCTTGGGCACAAGATATTATCAGTCATCCCTGAGATCAACTTTCACTATTCTATTCCAAGTCTCCCTTTGCCATAAGTTCCACCC
>NC_069010.1:9579066-9580718 GCF_001194135.2 Octopus bimaculoides
CAACTTTCACTATTCTATTCCAAGTCTCCCTTTGCCATAAGTTCCACCCATCCTAAGTGACTGACACTTCTTTATAAAGCTGTCCTCCTCAATACACATCACATGACCATACCAGTGCTGTCTTCTCTCTCATACACTTCATCTGATTTCATTTATACCCAATTCTTCTCTCAATACATTTGCATTTTGTCATACATATACACTGATGTTTCACATCCAGTGGAATACACTACCTTCATTCCGTTCTAGTCTTCGCATGTCTTCTGCATTCAAGATCTATCCACAATTACTGTTTAGCACAAGTGTTATACATTCTGTTTTTCATTCTAAGAGGGAAATTTCTTGTTACTGACAAGAGTAATAGCTCTTTGAACTTTCCTTATTTTGTTCTTATTTCAAAATATCTCCAAAACAAGATAATTTACAAAGTTCTGTTTCGACAATAGATAAACAAAATGACTTTTATAATTGAAAAATAAAGTGGATTCATGGAGAAAATAATAAGATGTTGTTTGTTACTAATATCATGTTGTCTTCATGTCACACTGCCACTACTATGGCATCTTTGGATATTCAACCTGTCTGCAATTGGAAGAAATTTAGAAACAAATCTGAAGGATTTGGTTAATTCTGAACTTACCATTCCACAGCATAATCAAAAGCTGTTTTATTATCTTCGTCCTTCATGTCCAAATCAGCTCTGGCTTTGATTAAGAAATTCATAATATCTATATTGCCCACTTTGCAGGCAGCCATCAGATATGTCAGTCCACATGAATTAGTTTTGTTAATCTGAAGTTCAGAAAAGGTAGGCATGTAAAATATATTGAAGGAGAAAGAAAGAAAGAGAAGAGAGAGTACGGAAGAAGATGCTTGGATGAGAAAAAGGGATATAAAAGAGAAAGAAAGATGAAGAAGAAAGATTAATGTATAAATACACATACAGACACACACGTATTTCCTACCAAAACACTCCATTGCAGTGGGTGATGATGGGCTTCCCTCTCAGTCACATTCCATCAACTCTGACATGCTTCAAGGTTTGGCTAAATATTTATGAATTCTAGTGATGAGGGTTAGAAATGAAAGACCTGTGTTTATTTAGGAACACTTAATATTGTGTATAAAATAACAGTCAACTGTGAGAAAACTTTAAACAGAACAACTTACTTTCCGTGGATTTTGTTTAATATATTTTTGAATGTATTGAGTGTCTCCAAGCAAAATCTTATTTATATTCTTATCAACTTCCATCTTTTAAATGAAATATGCTAGAAAAAGAAAGAAATGAAAAGTTTCAAAACTTTATGAAGTCAGGTAAACAACAATATAAAGAAGACTAACAAACCTAACAACAGTCATTGTGTTGTGTCTCTTGGTCAGCTACATTACTCTGCTTATCGCAGTCTGACTGGTGACAATTAAACCCTGAATATTGGAATGTTGGAGACCCTGTTCATGTTGAGCTTGGATTTGTGGGTCATACCTCAGCCAGATGGAGACACTGTATATCTTGTGCAATAGATCATTCCTCAGAAAGATGTAAATACAGTACACTTTCAGCTGTGCGTCTATGGATAATACCTTGTTATTCAACTCATCGATTATGGGCCGCAGGTGTGTTTGATCAGAACTTACCTGGAGCTACTCAG
>NC_069010.1:9580728-9581551 GCF_001194135.2 Octopus bimaculoides
GCAGGTGTGTTTGATCAGAACTTACCTGGAGCTACTCAGCAACAAATTCCTACATCTCAAAAGTGATGGAAATTTGGTTGTCATAAACAACCAAATTCTTTATCAATTTCGATGTCATTCTCTATTCTGTGACCATCACCATAGTTCCATATTTTCTAAACACACACATATGCTTTTCGGTTATTTCTTCATGTTAGTCAGTATCAGAAAGCATCACCCAAGGATGAAGTTTGCTCAACATATCAGAAGATGAGATTAATAAAGATTTTAATTGATTACCAAAAATATTATGTTATTAAAACATATTTTATAATGAAGGACCCATCACATAGTATGGGATAATAATTTATTTATTTATAGAAGGATTAAGATAGAAAACACTTAATCCTTGAAGTAAACTTCACACACAAGATTTACAACAATATTAAAGCTTGAGTTGATAGAATTCTTAGGCTGCCAGACAAAATGCTTAATGGCATTTCTTCCGACTTTACATTCTGGGATCAAATGCTGTCAGGCTTCACTTTGCTTTTCAACGTTTTGGATGGAATAAGTACCAGTCATGTACTGGGGTTGATGTAATCGGTTTGTCCCCTTCCTTTGAATTACTAGCCTTGTACCAAATCTTGAGACAAATATTAAAGCATGAAATTTGGAAGACCAGGAAAGATTATTTGTTTTTAAGGTCCTCTGTCTTCCTGACATGACAGAAATGTAGAAAGAACACAAGAAAGAAATAAAACAAGATATTGATTCTATAAAAGAAGAGAGTGGCGGCGCAATGGCCCAGTGGTTAGGGCAGCAGACTCGCGATTGTAGGATC
>NC_069010.1:9581838-9582161 GCF_001194135.2 Octopus bimaculoides
CGAGCAGGCTGTTCCGTTGATCGGATCAACTGGAACCCTGGACGTCATAACCGACGGAGTGCCAACAATAAAAGAAGAGAAATTAATAAAAGAATCGATAGAAAATGTGTGTGTGTGTGTGTATAACAAATGCCTTTTAGTTCTGTGCCAAAGTGTGGCACACTGGGCAAGGGTCTTCCACCACATCCCACGGCTGATCAAGGCTTCTGAGGAGATTTAGGAGACATAAACAGAAAGAAATCTATTTTATATGCATGTATGCACACACATACATGTACGTGTGTTTATGCCTGACTGTGTGTGTGCGTGTGTGTGTGTGTGTG
>NC_069010.1:9582189-9582304 GCF_001194135.2 Octopus bimaculoides
GTGTGTGTGTGTGTGTGTGTGTGTGTGTGTGCCGATGTGTTTGTTTATGTTTTGTCTCTGAATATTTATCCAGCTCAGAATAATGATGTTCCTATTATCTTTCTTATTAGCAAAA
>NC_069010.1:9582314-9582513 GCF_001194135.2 Octopus bimaculoides
CTTTGACAGAAGCGATCCCTTACTTGAGCACCAGATAAAGGTTCGTGTCAGGAAGGGATCAAGTTGTAAACTATGTCTTAATGATATATCCCTCCTAGCAGCATGAGAAAAAAGGTCTAAAAACGAATGACATATATGAATGTAGGTACATGCATACATATGTATAAACAGACACACACACACACACACACACACACAC
>NC_069010.1:9582637-9582765 GCF_001194135.2 Octopus bimaculoides
TGACTGAGGACTGGTGAACCAGATGGCAACACCAGGCTCCAATCTGATTTCACAGAGTTTCTACAGCTGGATGCTCTTCCTAACACCAACACACACACACATATATATATATATATATATATATATAT
>NC_069010.1:9583593-9583699 GCF_001194135.2 Octopus bimaculoides
TTAAAAATAATCTATAAAGAACCAAATAAATAATATAAAAAACAAGAATAAATATTATTTTCAAATAGTAGAAACTATATATATATATATATATATATATATATAT
>NC_069010.1:9583709-9583811 GCF_001194135.2 Octopus bimaculoides
TATATATATATATATACACACACACATATATATATAAACATATATATATAAACAGTGTGTGTGTTTATTACCGGCATAATGCCTCTCCCAAGGTTTAATTGT
>NC_069010.1:9583901-9584427 GCF_001194135.2 Octopus bimaculoides
TATATAAATACATATATATATATAAACACACACACACACATATATATATAGGCTTATACATATATACTGGCTTCATCCACCCCCAGCCTTTGCATGTCCTCTGCATTCACGACTCTCTACCTTATAGCATTGCTGTTCGTATACATACATCATAGAATCGTCCTTTCACTCAGAGAGAGAAACCTTTGGTTGCCAACTGGTCAAAGCTCTCTTAATTTTCACTATCCTATTCTTATTCCAGCAATTACACTTCCCATACATCATCCCCAACAGCTAATTGGGCTCCTTAGGTCGTAGAAATTATCCACTAGCTCTAAAGGGCTTTCAGGGGTCTTTGAGAAAATCGATTTCCTGAGTATCTATAGTTTTCACGACTCCCGTGCATCTTCCACAAACCAAAACTACTTTCTCTGATAACCTGCAAATAATCTCACTGCACCTCATGTGTGTCCATAACTTACACAGGGTACATCGCATGGACACGTAAAAGCACCCACTACACTCTCTGAGTGGTTGGCGTTAGGAA
>NC_069010.1:9584646-9584858 GCF_001194135.2 Octopus bimaculoides
CAAATTAATTAATCTTTCATTCACTTTGTTTCCAATAAATCCTGCATTATCTCGTGGCTTCATGATTCAGAAGCTCTGATTATCTTCAGAATGACATTGTTGAGTAAGTGTGAGAAGCCGAATCTGGCTGGTTTGAACATAAAACAGAATATTT
Source organism: Octopus bimaculoides (assembly GCF_001194135.2). Lineage (NCBI taxonomy): Eukaryota > Metazoa > Mollusca > Cephalopoda > Octopoda > Octopodidae > Octopus > Octopus bimaculoides. The sequence continues at coordinate 9,584,801 of NC_069010.1, forward strand.
GGGTCTAATACGGTCATTTTGAATTAAAGGTTAAAAAGTATGCCAGGTAAAAACCTTG
>NC_069010.1:9584868-9585013 GCF_001194135.2 Octopus bimaculoides
ACGGTCATTTTGAATTAAAGGTTAAAAAGTATGCCAGGTAAAAACCTTGAGTGAGTGCTACTAGTAACATTGTAACCTAGGACAATCTGTCGAACGGTCGAGTTGTTGGTGTGTTTATGTCCCCCGTCACTTAGCGGTTCGGCAA
>NC_069010.1:9585223-9585341 GCF_001194135.2 Octopus bimaculoides
ATTGTTTGTGTATGATTCTGTGTGTGTTTGTCAGTCCCTGTGAGATTTTTAAAAAAGTGAAAAATTTTCATCCCGAAAGGATGAAAGGCAAAGTCGACCTCGGTGGAATTTGAACTCA
>NC_069010.1:9585441-9586429 GCF_001194135.2 Octopus bimaculoides
AAATCCCTGATTTTCGGCAAAATCTCCAGTGATCGTTGGATGTTACTAAACTCCACGACACTCACCCTTTTGAATGGTTCTTAGGACATTGTTCTAGAGTTGTGACCTGTTTTGTTACATATTGTTCACCCAAGCAAGAAGCCATGACATTTTTATCTTATCTGTCTATCCACACAATTTAAAATCAAATGTCTAAATACAGAGAACTTGTTAAACAGATTAGGTTTTTTTCAGAAGAAATTGGCTCTCTACTCGAATTGAAATATATTTCTGGAATGTATGTAATTCATTGTGTGTAAAGCAATTTTTATGATGTACTAGAGTCAAGACATATATTTAACAATATGTATGTGAATGCCTCACACACACACACGTGCGAGTGTAGAGTTCATATACACAAACATTTGCATTTATGTAATTATTTAAAAAAGGCGTTTTTTATGTACTCTTACTGGTCCTTGTAGTGTTTCATAATATTCTGTACTCTAAACATGTGCTCAATGCAATATTTCTTACAAATGAATGTTATCAGTGGCATATGGTTATGCTTTGTTCCACAGATGTCTGCTGTGTGAAGTTAATGATGCTACAGTGATGTTTCATCCATGTGAGCACACTGTTACATGCAACGATTGCTGTTTAAAGATTGAGCGTAAAACTTGTCCCGAGTGTCGACAAGTTATAGCTGAGAAAAGCGGATTCGGTAAGAATACTATTTGATGATCTGTCTGTTTGTCTCATTGACTCCATGATCTTCGTGTTATTGTGTAGCGTGTCAGGTCTGTCATAAATGTAGCAGATTCATGATAAAAAGTTTTCCAGATATCTTTCCTTATTGAAACTATATCAATCACCTCATCCACCAAACTTTGTCTTCATCCAAATACAAGGCTTGCTACTGACTGCAAGATAAGACTAATGAGGAATACTGCAAGTTAAACGGTGACTAACAGAAATATCAATAAAACTCCAGAGTTCTGTCAGTAAA
>NC_069010.1:9586439-9587244 GCF_001194135.2 Octopus bimaculoides
ACGGTGACTAACAGAAATATCAATAAAACTCCAGAGTTCTGTCAGTAAATGTCAAGTTTTTACAATCAATTGTGAGTGACTAGAGGCGACTAATGATTTATCAGTATTTGTGAATCTGATAAAGACAATGTTACTTACAAGAACATCAGAATCCTTTTTGGTAAAATTGGAGATTCAAATGAGAAAATTTCAACTGAGAGGTTAAAGAACAACATTAGAGACTTTGATTGCTTAATTAATTGTTTTATGTTGCTGTGAATGTTTATTTGGTGAAAGGTGGCATCGATAGTTTCAACATATTTTGCAAAGTTATCCTCCAGAAATTCTTCATGGTTTATTATGGTATGAAAATATCAAACAATAATAGTAGTCCAATGCTTGATATGAGATGTCATCTCTTATTAAGGTACGTATCCATAATGTCTCTGGTTAGGACATATATTGTTGTGATAAATAAAAATGATTTACAATTTTACATATAAACAAAGTATTTATGTTCTCGTATAAAATATACAAAGAGGAATAAAATAGGAATTCCTAATGTGATTTGAACACATAACTCTTTGTTTGTAACCATGTATAATTAACAATTGCTACATGGTTTGAATGACAATTACCATCCATATTTATACTTGTTCTTATTGGTTTTTAGATTATATTAATGTTAATGCAGGCACACTTTTCTGTGTCTTTTAACTTTTGGTTTTATCTCCGTTCTTACGTTTAAATTTGATCTTGGGACCTGGTCATTGTTATTTGACTGATAAAAGAAATTATTGTTAGTATTTGGTACTGGACCTGGTAC
>NC_069010.1:9587254-9587833 GCF_001194135.2 Octopus bimaculoides
AAAAGAAATTATTGTTAGTATTTGGTACTGGACCTGGTACCATTTTTCTGTGATTGCTCATGGAACTACCATAATATCAACTATTCTCAAATACAATCTATATAGTTATATAGATAACTGGCAATCCATCGGTTAGGACGATGAGAGATCCAGTTTGTTAATCAAGGAAACAGGTTGGTCATGAAAGTAACGTGAAAGTGGCTGAGTACTCCACATATATATGAACCCTTAATGTAATACTCAGGGAGATTCAGCATAACGCAGAATGTAAAAAGGCCGACCCTTTGAATTACTGGTAGAACTCACTTTTGTCAGCTGAGTGGAGGGGAGGAGTGTGGAATAAAGTGTCTTGCTCAAGGACACGATATGCCACCAGGAATTGAAATCACGACCTTATGACCACAAGCCAAGTACCCTAACCATTAAGCCACACATCTTCTCAATCTATATAGATATCATTATAATGATGATCACACATCCCTTTGCCAGATTATATACAATCTATATTTTTGTTTGAGTCTCAGTTCTTCTAAATCATTTCAAGTAGTTTCACTACAATAACGCATGGATGAACAGTTT
>NC_069010.1:9587909-9588202 GCF_001194135.2 Octopus bimaculoides
AATTATCAAGGAGGCTGACTAGCATTGTAATGTCTTCAGATATTTCTTAAATCAGAGAACATTCTGGTGAAGTGTGATGTGGTCAGTTAAGATTAAAGATTACAACCAACAACCTTCAACAAAGAGATCAGGTGTATGTTTATTTCATTTGAAGTAGTGTGTCATGTGTTTCTGGCAAGACATTTGCAGAACCAGCTTGGTTGACATTGGAATTAAGCAGAAAATGAGAAGAATGTTGGTTTGCAAAGTCTAGAGATGTGAGGACAAATGCCATGCCATTGATTTGGCACAGA
>NC_069010.1:9588238-9588423 GCF_001194135.2 Octopus bimaculoides
TGACATCAAGTGATAATTAAATGTGATAATTACTACATTATTTGATTATGGAGGATATCTTAATAGAGAAATGAAGTTTAGTTTATTTTGCTGTGAACCTTAATATTGAGTCATTACATGGGGTCACTATAGAAAGTATAAAAATGCTGTCCAAAACCACAGTGGCCACCAGTTGACCATTGATG
>NC_069010.1:9588433-9589001 GCF_001194135.2 Octopus bimaculoides
TATAAAAATGCTGTCCAAAACCACAGTGGCCACCAGTTGACCATTGATGATGGGAATGTCTTACAATAATAAAATATAGACCATTAATAGAGACAGTGAAATTATATTATGATGTGTAAAATTTGGAAATATTTATTTCAGAGTCCATAAAACTGGAGGTGAAGCATCTCAATAGAGTGTCGATGATGTTAGGGAATCAATGGCAGCAAGTTGGTGAGTATAAAATACCTAATTGATTCTTATACATTTTTGCATTCACTTGTGCGCTTGTTTGTTAGAATGATTGAGAACAGTTTCCATTCTTTTAATTTCCAATTGAAAGTTTAGCAGTAAAGTAATTCTATTCAAGAAACTTCATAAAATCAAGGTTTGCATGGTTGGTAAAATGGATTAATTAGAGGACACAAAAGATTTAATATTCTCTTTTAAAATAGGGATTTAAAATATGTTGTTTATGTATAAACAGGTGAGTTAATGGCTATGATTTTGTTTCTTTACATTTTTACTATGTTCACTGATAGGTTGTTGTTGAGACAGATATCTGCCTCAATTTGGCAGGTTTCTTCAA
>NC_069010.1:9589011-9589394 GCF_001194135.2 Octopus bimaculoides
AAAAGTGTTCCAGGAGTGACATCATTCTTTCTCTGAGGAGAAGAGACCCCCATTATCAAATGCTACATCTTTAACCCAAGAGTGTGAATTTTCTGTGACATGTTGTAGCCCTTCCCCTGACCAGTCTATATCTATTGTGGTCCTTGAGCCACAGGTCAACCTATAGTCTTGTCTCTAAACAGACAGTCCCACCCTGTTGATTGTTTTCATGGGTGGATTGAACTCAGCATTGTATGTTAATGAAACACTCACAAATTATGAAATGATTACTATGTTTTAAATTTTGGAAAAAAGATTTTGTAAGGGATTATAATATTATTCATGCATAAGAAGCTCCCATATTTTTTTAACCTAATTTTTGACAAAAAATGGTTCCTTATACA
>NC_069010.1:9589404-9589874 GCF_001194135.2 Octopus bimaculoides
TTTTTAACCTAATTTTTGACAAAAAATGGTTCCTTATACATGTTAAAATAAGGTATCCTAACAAAAGATGTTCCATTTCTCATTTGAAATCCTTTCATACCCTTTTATATTACAAATATCATTTGGAAAGGCATGAACATCACAATATTCCATTTCTCCTCGTGTGAATGGGTAAGAACAGAAAGTATCATTTATACAAACTTCCCATTATTTACAACAATGTCTTGTACCTCCCCATTATACTTGTTTACATCTAAGTAGACTGTCCTGTAGTGAGATGTATTTATCCTCTCAGTCAGCTGATAGAAATGATTTATCTAAATTAAGAGAAGACATCATTTATGACACGGTCAACTTGTTACATGAGATTAGAATGTTACAGGAAAGAATTGCAAGATGAATTCTTTAAGCTGAGCCACTTGACTGGAGACCAAGGAACTGACCAAAATTGAGACGGTTGGATAATATCT
>NC_069010.1:9589884-9590412 GCF_001194135.2 Octopus bimaculoides
GTCTTAATTAGTCAAGCTTGAGAATCCAACTGGATAGTAAGACGAAGGTAGCTTCTGATAGGAGCCTTTGAAGGGGGTGCCTGGGGACTCTACCCCCACAACCCTTTTATGAATAGAGGGTAGAGAAAATGGATGGATGGATGGATGGATGAGATAATGTGACTCTTTGGATGGTGTTAATTGATTCTTTAGGTTTTCATACCCACATAACCATTTCTCCTGCCATCTCTTTACCAGAAATTCTCTCAAATATAATTTTCAATACTTTTTAAACAATTTCTCCATTTCAACCCTTTATTTCAATCTTTTTGTTATCTTTTAATCACCATTCCTAGAAATAGAGAACAATGTCTTATAGTTTTCATTTTTCTTACCTATTGTTTAATTTCTCTCCTGACATAATTGTTGTTATATTTATTACAATCTACAATATGCATCTTTTATTTTATTATTGAAATTTTTGCAATTATTTATTATGTTTGTATGTTTTGCAGGAATTGAATTAGGACTTAAACAAATTGAGCTGGA
>NC_069010.1:9590422-9590889 GCF_001194135.2 Octopus bimaculoides
TTGTATGTTTTGCAGGAATTGAATTAGGACTTAAACAAATTGAGCTGGATATTATCAAGGCTGACCATCCATGTGATACTATAGGACAGAGCTTCCAGATGCTCAAAAAATGGTTCAAGAAGTGTAAAACAAATGAACGCACATTCAAAACACTCAGAGACGCTTTTGAATTATTTCACTGTTATGATGCACTCAAATGTCTAGACAGTGTAAATGTTTAGTCTCAGGTCAACCAAATAGAGACCTATGATCAAATGCACTCCAGCCATGACCATCCTGTCTTTATCCTTCATGTAGATGAGCCAGAAACATATTGTCCAGTGTATTTTTCCTTAAAGTGACAAGGTATGAATTGTGGTGGATTTGGCTACTACTTCTAGCAGATCTATCTACCACAAAGAAATCCCTTTGCTGATATGGCTCACTTTGTTTTGTTTTGGTTTAGGGCAGGCCTTCCAAAATGGGGG
>NC_069010.1:9590973-9591196 GCF_001194135.2 Octopus bimaculoides
AGAATTATTTTCATTTTATATTCTAGCTTTAGGATTAATATTTACTGATTGTTGCAGATTTTCCCGAAAAAATAAAACTTGGTGCTTCTACACTTAAAAATACATACAAAAAATTTTAAATCCCAACATAAAACTGTGTTAAAAAATCTTGTCATTTTGGAAATAATGACACAACATTTGTTTATTTTAATTCCATGTGAGTGTAGAAAAGCCACAATGACCC
>NC_069010.1:9591206-9591467 GCF_001194135.2 Octopus bimaculoides
CCCTTCTTTCCAAATAACTTCAGATAATGAAAATGAACCCGTTTTTTCCCTACAATACTTCATACAACTGAACTTTTATCGCATTTTAATTTGCAATTAAATCTCAAGATTTTTGCATCGTATACTCAGATGAAATTGTATGTAAAACGTTTGAAACCTCTGAGAAGGACTTCCTTTGGCAATAAATTTATGTGTCAGGAAACTCTCCGAAGCAGAGTCAAGTGAAAATAGATAGGAAGACTTGTTATTGTAGTATTTTTT
>NC_069010.1:9591477-9591729 GCF_001194135.2 Octopus bimaculoides
TTTTTTTTGTGATAAACGTGAAGAAACTTGGTTGTTGTGAAATTAAATTTTTTAAAATATTTAAATTAGATCAAAACTCTTTATACAGAAATTACTATTAAAAATTATTTGTATCAAAACAAATTATTTTGTATGAAACTTTTAATAAATGTACTCTAAATAAATTGATAATTTGATATCTTATTGATTTTTTGCCACATTAACTGGGTGGGGTGAAATTATATTCACACACATTATATCATCATCATCATC
>NC_069010.1:9591739-9593387 GCF_001194135.2 Octopus bimaculoides
ATCATCATCATCATCATCATCATCATCCTCATCATTTAATGTCTGTGTTCCATGCTAGCATGGGTGGCCTGCACCAGACTTCTTTGACTGTTGTGGCAGGATTTTTAGAGCTGGATGCCCTTCACAACACAGCAGAGTGAACTGAGTGATTTTTTACGTGGCACCAGCACAGTGCGAGGTCAGTTTTGGCATGGTTCTTTACAGCTGGATGCTCTTCCAAACGCCAACCACTTTGCAGTGTGAACTGGGTGCTTTTTTAAGTGGCACCTGCATTGACAGCTCTTCTTTATGCACCTGTCCTCGTTCATACTCATCACATGTCCATTATATGCGATGTAAATATTCTACAACAAATGATAGACTTGATTTTTCTTCCTCAGAGTCATACAAAGCCATAAGTTACTGCTTATATGATTTATTTCGAATATATATAAAAAAAAAAACAAAAAGAAAAACACATACTGTGTTGGTGAAGAACTTGTGTTACCAGGAGAAATTAAAACCACGGAAATCATTAATGGGAAAAAGAAATTCAGGTTAATCAAAGAAAGTTTGTCTCTCAAATAATATTGTTGGTAGTTGTATTCCAGAAATTAATAATGATTAATTGGAGAAAATTACTGGATGATTTGAAAAATCTTTCTAAATATGCAATTCAATTAGATGAAATGACTAAAATTACAAACTATATTAATATAGAATAGGGTCCATGAAGACCCTTTGTTCTGTCGACTGTTAGGTGGAAATTATTTTTCAAAAAAGTAGACGACTGTTTCAGAGAAATAGGCCTTGGGCGGTCTAACTGTATTGGATTAAATGATAAAGGTGCAGCAGCTGTGATAGGGAGAGAAATAGGGGTTCAAATTAAATCTGTAAGATAAAAATCCTGTTTCTTTTGCTCACTGCATGATTCACTGAGAAGTGTTTGCGTTTAAGAAAATTTCTGCAGATCTAAATGCAGTATTACAAGACGGAGAAAAATAGAGCAAATTCAAGGGCAGTTGGCTGTTATTTCTAATGGAATCTAAGACCACCTATAATGGAATATTTCTGCAGATGTCTCTTGAAATGTGCTTCCTTTTTTTTTGAACCAGGCAAATAGGGAAACCAGTAACACCAAGCTCAGTATGACTCCCTTTCATAAAATCCTGTCTATACAATTGTTCTTTAGCAGAAAGTTGAAGTGTCACTCAGACACAATGTCTGAGAGTATCTTGCTTTCTACACTGAGCAAGGGGATGACTCGACATAGGTTGATAATCTCGGCCCTTGTCTCCTTCCGTATATTCATCCCTTCGATGCATGTCTGTGACTGGGTAACCTTTCTTCTCCTCCAGGTCATATGTAGGACCCTCCACAGTCGATGGAGTAGCTTCCAGTAGTTCCTATAGACACAGTAAACCACTCAACTATACTGTGCTAAATGTCACCATCCTCATCACTTTTCTCATTTCACTGATGCTCGGCTCCTTCAGATTCCATTCCACTTTTGGTTCTGGCAGTATAAGCAGTACCTTGCCTGTACCCAGCAGCTGGTCCATCCTGATGTCACTATAAGTGCACACGAAGGGGTTGTTGAGAGGGTTTTGGGAAACAGGTTAAGTAGTCCCCTCCTCTTGTCGTCATATAGGGGTTAACCAGGAATACA
>NC_069010.1:9593397-9593855 GCF_001194135.2 Octopus bimaculoides
TAAGTAGTCCCCTCCTCTTGTCGTCATATAGGGGTTAACCAGGAATACAGCTGTCTACCTTGTCCTCTCTCTCCACTTCTTGCAGCGTCTTCATTCTTCTCAGAATGAGGAACCCCCTCCCTGAAGACCACCAGAACATATGGAAGACCAGTCTTTTCCACCCACCCTCCTCTGCTTCCTTGAACTATGTGATTTCTAATATAATCACAAGATTTCAATCGGTGGGGAGGGGGCATAATCGATAAAATCGACCCTGGAATGCAACTGGTGCATTACTTTATTGTCCATGGAAGGATGAAAGACAAAAGTTGACTTGGAGCAGTTTTAATTCTAAAATTCTGCCTCACCAAATTTCCTGTGTTAACTGGTCGGCCTGTCTGTTTCGTTTCTTAGCATTGTCTGTCGGAGCGGTGTCGCTGAATGGAATCGGTAATTGAACACCACCACCACCACCACCA
>NC_069010.1:9593934-9594216 GCF_001194135.2 Octopus bimaculoides
AGCCCTCACCCTCCACCACCAGGTTCCGTTACCATTTTTAAGCTGCCCTTTGTTCGGTTCCGAGACCTGAGGTGTTGTAATGAAATGCAGGGTTAAGCCATAAACGTGGCTGAGAAGCGGCTGAGAAGCGGCACCAGAGGAACGAAGAACGTCTCGCTGTCTTCAGTTCTTTGGTTCTTTTAGGTCCTCGCTGCTGCTGCTGCTGGTGTTTTGGGTCTTGAATGATGAAGAAGGAAAGCAACCAGAAGGAAAAAGAAAAAAAGATTCTGAAGAGAGACTGAG
>NC_069010.1:9595116-9595298 GCF_001194135.2 Octopus bimaculoides
TCTTCCTCTCCTTTTTCTTCTTCTTCTTCTACTTTCTTTTTCTTCTTCTTTCCTTCTTTTTCTCCTCCTTTTCTTCTTTTTCTCCTCCTTCCTTTTCTCCTCCTCCTCCTCTTCTTTTTCTTCTTCTTCTTCTGCTGCTGCTGCTTCTACTTTATTTTCTTTTCTTCTTCCTCTTCTTTTTC
>NC_069010.1:9595322-9595460 GCF_001194135.2 Octopus bimaculoides
TCTTCTTCTTCTTCTCCTCCTCCTCCTCCTCTTCCAAATGATATATATATATAAATATATATTTTGCTGTGTTTTGGGAGGGTCACACTACCTCCCCTACAGCAAGACACCTGTTTCTGTCTCTCTGTCACACTCTAA
>NC_069010.1:9595472-9596151 GCF_001194135.2 Octopus bimaculoides
AGATCACCTCCACTAATGCCCCCCCCCCACCTCATTCACCTCTCGAAAGACTTTTTTTGTCTTGCAGGTTACCTGGTGACCCTCTCAGTGCAGGTGCCACTTAAAAAGCATCCAGTCCACTTCTGTAAAGTGGTTGGCGTTTAGAATGGCATCCAGGTGTAGAAACGTTGCCAAAACTGACCTCACCTGTGCTGGTACCACATAAAGAGCACTAGGCCTACTCTATTGGGTGGTTGACGTTAGGAAGAGCATCCAACTGTAAAATTCACAGAAGTCTGGTGTAGGGTCCTGCCTGGCCGGCTCCTGTCAAACCGTCCGACCCATGCTAGCATGGAAGGCGGATGTTAAACATTCATCATCATCATCATATTTATATAAGAGTGAGTGCTGAAAAGTTCCTGGCTTTAAGGGTGTAGTAAAAGGCCTAGTTGGTGGCCCAACCTTCCAAGTTTTTTTACAGGGCTTTGAAAAACTGAAGGGCCGCTGCAATACATTTGTAAGTCTGAGATGGGGAATATGATGTTGAATAAAATCATAATTAACTGATCGTCCTGTAATTTCTTTTACCCAAAACCCGGAACCTTTCAGTATCCATTCGTGTATGTATGTATGTATATGTGTGCGTGTATGAATATATATATATATCTGTGTGTATGTGTATACATATATATATATATAT
>NC_069010.1:9599409-9599787 GCF_001194135.2 Octopus bimaculoides
CCACCACCACCACAACCAATAACAACACTGCCATCACCACCACCATCGTCGTCACCACCACCTCCACCATTGACCACCACACTAATCTTTCTTCACATGGTCATAGCTGTCGCTGTACCTCCCATCTGTCCATCTTAGCAGCCGACATGGGGGGAGGGTGTCTATGTAAGGTCCAGCTCGGCAAACACCATGGCCATGTACTCTAAGGCAATGTTTGATGTTAACGTTGTCCGTTATATTCATTACAAACCTCAAACACAAACGAACTTCGACAAATATCAATAACGAACGGCCAGGGCAAAAGGAGAGACATCACTACCTGGTGGCCAGACATGCTAGAAATAGCAGCCAAATCTCCCTCAAATCACACCCTACTCT
>NC_069010.1:9599802-9600033 GCF_001194135.2 Octopus bimaculoides
ATGTATGTATGAGCCAATGAGGGAGACCTCTACGTGGTAGCTAGACCTGCGAGAAATAGCAGCCAAATCTCCCTCAAACAACACCCTACTGTCTTATATATATATATATATGCATGTGTCTGAAAGGGACGGCCACATAAGGGTCTCTTTTGTGGATCTGGTGTGCTAGAGTCTGTTGCCACAAACAGAAAGAAAGAAAGAAAGAAAGAAAGAAAGAAAGAAAAGAGCGGG
>NC_069010.1:9600043-9600271 GCF_001194135.2 Octopus bimaculoides
AAACAGAAAGAAAGAAAGAAAGAAAGAAAGAAAGAAAGAAAAGAGCGGGAGGAATGAAGGAAGAAAAGGAAAGAAGGAACGAACGAGCTAAAAATCAATTAATGGAATGGTAAATTCTATATAAATATAATCACAGTTTGGCTTTTCCAATAGAAAAGATTTCAGTCTTGGAAATTGGAGTGGAATTAACGACAGAAAAGGAAGGGGGGACGGGAGAGAGGGGGGTCG
>NC_069010.1:9600630-9601198 GCF_001194135.2 Octopus bimaculoides
ATATATATATATATATATATACATGTGTATGCGTGCATGCATATGTGCGTGTATGTGAGTGTGTGTGTGTGAGAGAGAGAGGGAGGGTGTGCTGAAAAGTTCCTGGCTTTGGGTAACAGAAAATAGTCAATTATGATATTATTCAACATGTCCCCTTCTCAGATTCATTCACTTATTGCAGGGGTCCTTCAGGTTTTCTAAGCCCTGGAAGAGAACTCAGAAGGTTGGGCTTCCAAAGAGGCCCCTGTAGCAGGGATCACTTACAAATCGGAGTGAAATTTCGTTGTCTTGGGGTGTTTCTTCAGTTGTGGAAAGGGGTGGTAGTCAGAGGGGACAAGGGCAGGAGAGTGAGGTGGGTGGTCTTCCAGTTTGAAGTCAAAGTCATGTGTATATATACACATCCATCCATCCAGCCAGCCATACATACATACGTACAATGAAGACAAAATTAAGTCATGGGGACGTAAACACACCAGCATCGGTTCCCAAGCGATGCTGGGGGTTACAAACACAGACGCACAAACATATGCACCACACATACATATACACGATGGGCTTCTTTCAGTTT
>NC_069010.1:9601208-9601349 GCF_001194135.2 Octopus bimaculoides
TGGGCTTCTTTCAGTTTCTCTCTACCAAATCCACTCACAAGACTTTGGTCGGCCCAAGGCTGTAATAGAAAACACTTGCTCAAGTGGGACGGAACCTGGAACCAAGTGATAGGTAAGCAAGCAACTTACCTCACAGCCACA
>NC_069010.1:9604042-9604541 GCF_001194135.2 Octopus bimaculoides
ATATATATATATATATACATGTGTATATGTTTATGGAAAATATTTATGTATAGATGTACATACATAGAAATAGGCATACCCACATACACACACAGATATATATGCTCACACACATATATTCCAGAAAGAAAGGCAAACAAAAAAGAAGGGAAAATACAAGAAAATGAAACTCGCAGAAAACCAATTCTAGTTATGCACAGACGAAATTTCCTGCAGCCTCAAAAAACCATTTTCCTCAATTCGACCTCCGACCTTTCCCTAGAAGAAATACATTTCCAAAGGATTACCGAATTTAGTGGTTAAGCTCTGCTGCCATATCTGTTAATATCTCAGACAACTTTGTTTCAACCAGAGATATTTGGAAATTGAGATGTTCTGATATTGAAGCATTAGAATAAAGTCTTGGATATTACATTTTGTGTGAAAAAGATGGCAGCAATAGATTTGGATTGTCACGACATGTTGGAACATGCCCAGACACACACACACACACACACAC
>NC_069010.1:9604641-9607762 GCF_001194135.2 Octopus bimaculoides
CCATATCACTGTGATATCTGTGGTAAATCGTTTTCTGTAAGCAACCATTTAACAAAACACAAACGTATTCATACGGGCGAGAAACCCTATCATTGCGATATCTGTGGTAAGTCATTCTGTGAAGGAAGTAGCTTAACAAAGCACAAACGTGTTCATACAGGTGAGAAACCATATCAATGTGATACCTGTGGTAAATCATTCTCTCAGTTATGGCATCTGACTACACACAGACATGTTCACACAGGAGAGAAACCATATCACTGTGATATCTGCGGTAAATCATTCTCACGCTTGTGGAACCTAACGACTCATAAACGCATTCACGGACGAGAGATGGCATATCCTTCTGATATCCTGGAGGAATCGTTCTCCATAAACCGACTTGATGAACAGAGCATTCACACTGGATGAAAAAAAAAAAAGAAACAGAACTCAGAATGATATCTGTGATAGCTCATTCTCTCTCTCTCTCTCAAAAAAAAAAAAAAGGGAAAGACTGTTGACTATGTAGACAAACACACACATATGCATTCATACAGAACAACATCCATGTCACTGCCATAAAGTATTCTGTAAAATAAATAAAAAATATTTACAACCATGTCTAGACTTAGTCTGTTTTACTTCATCATCATTATTGTTTTAAAGTCCACTTTACAAATTCTTGCATGGGTCAGGCGGCCTTTTGGTGAAGCAGATATTCTGTGTCTGTCAGTGTCCCCCCCCCCCATCATCGCTTAACAACCAATGTTGGTGTGTGCCCATAACCTAGTGGTTCAGCAAAAGAAAACTACAGAATAAGTCTTGGGGTCGATTTGTTCGAGTAAAGGCAGTGCTACAGCATGGCCGCAGTCAAGTGACTGAAACAAATAGAAGGATATATATATATACAGGTGTGTTTGTACATAGTTATTGTGACTTTGTGTTTGTCCCCCACCACTGCTTGATAACTGCTGTTGCTGTGTTTATGTTCGGGGCCAATAGAAAATGAAGAACTGGTGTTGATTTCTTCAAGGCGGTGCCCCAGCGTGGAGCACAGTCTAATGACTGAAAAAAATGACCACCAAATTCCTTACTAAAAATTAAATTTAAGGGAGGCAACTCTTGATCCACTCACGGTCGCTTTACCTGCTAAAAATAGTGACCCAAATGCTTTTCAATCAGATCCCAATGCTGGATGTTCAAGACCCGAATGAAGGGCAGATTTTCAATCCTGGGACCATCCTTATTCCAAAAGGGTATGCTAAATCTATGTAGACAAAGATACAGGGGTCCCAGACAAACAGAATTTTCACTTTTATTAATACATACAGGGTGCGAAGGGTAAATTGTCGCCGTTTTATATTCCTAATTTCTCGCAGTTTGTTTTTGATTTTGTCATCTACACAGTTTAGTAGGATCAGTTGGGCACTGTTTGTGAGAAATTCACTCTGCCAAGTTTGGAAACGACATGCTGTATTGCTTGGCATTCGTGCCGGAAGCTCCAGTACGAACATTTCAGAGTGTTTGGCTGTGAATCTGAGGACAGTGGAGAAGATTCGGAAAGAGTTGCAGGGGTCCAATGGTGATTACGAAGGTACGACAGCTCGGAAAACTCACTCTGATCGTTCTGATAAGAAAAAAACTCCTGAATTTGTTGGCGAGATCCAGGCCATGATTGACAAGCCAAGCAGGTCCCATGGGAGTTGTCTGAGTTTCTTATCAGGTAGGTAGTGCATGAAGACATTCGGTTTACCTCATATAAGATGAAAAAGGGCCAGTTTTTATCCTAAGCCATCAAGGACAAGGGGAAAGACAAAGCTATTGAACAAACTCAAGCATCTCCTCCAACCAAACATGCTTTGATTTTTCTCAGATGAGAAAAATTTCTACCAGGATCCTGATAAAACATCCAGTCAACATCCATGGTGTTTGGAGTGATCACCAGCGATTGCAACATTATGCCTCCATTCATCTTCCCACACGGCCTCACACTCAACATGGAGGCCTACATCAAGTGCCTGGAGAAGGATAGTGTTGCCCTGGGTTAAGAGAGTGGCTGCTGGAACACCCTGTGTTCGACAACAGAACTCTGCACAATGCCACACAAGCGTAAGAACCCAATTTCTGCAACCACATCACTTGTAACATCTGGCCATTTAACTCCCCAGACTGCAACCCCCTTGATTATAATGTGTGGGGTGTAGTTGAGCGAGAGACCAACAAAACTCCTAGTAACACCAAGGATGAGCCGTATCAGGACAATTACCCCCCTCTCCAATATATTAAGAAGTTTTAAATCATCATCTAAAAGTGCAAATTATACGCAATTCCTTGCAAATATTGTATCACATTCAGGTTTTAATAATTGCTAACTATGACATTAATATGGGCTGAGACATCTAAATATTTCTTTCTCGATGGCCGTTTAGCAAAATTTGTTAAGGACTGAGTCATAAGTACTTGTGGTGCTTGCCCCCTTTTGATATATTTAAAAAACTTCCAAATGTTTGGGTGGAAACAACCAGCATTTGATTAAAAAAAAAACTCCTATACCATCCTTCTATAGCATTGTTTGTTCTTGGAAGTTCATCCGAAGTTCTATTGTACATATTCCAGAGATCCATTCCAAACACTGCTTCTCACCATCTTCCTCTTCGACATGGTCGTCCCAAGTGTGTATCCTCAAAGTAATCTTGCAAGGGATATGTTTCTGGTGGGAATATTTCACTTAGGGTTTCAAAAGTTTGTTTCAGCATCACAAGTTAAAACAGCCATCATTCCCATACAGATTGAAAACTTTTTATTCTCTTGGGATTGCTCTTTCTTTCTCTTTTACTCTTTTACTTGTTTCAGTCATTTGACTGTGGCCATGCTGGAGCACCGCCTTTAGTCGAACAAATCGACCCCAGGACTTATTATTTTTTTTCAAGCCCAGTACTTATTCTATTGGTCTCTTTTGCTGAACCACTAAGTTACGGGGACGTAAACATGCCACCATCGGTTGTCAAGCGATGTTGGGGGGACAAACACAGACACACACCGAGGCGATGACATTGGGCCTCACCGAGGCGATGACTACTGACCGAGACCTTTGGAAATGTGCTGTGCGTGAGAAGACCCGGCAAGCCAAGTAAGATCG
>NC_069010.1:9608689-9609286 GCF_001194135.2 Octopus bimaculoides
TAACAAAGCATAAATTATTGGCACTGAATGTTCATGCAGCAGTGCGTGAATTGTTGCAGAACTAGCAAAGAAGCTTGGATTTGGTCAGTCAACCATTCATCAACATCTGCAATGCCATCAGAAAAGTCAGCAAATTGGATCAATGGGTTCCTCACAGATGCCGTACCTAATGAAGAATGGAAATCTCTCGATTTACTAGATGAAATTCTGCATCCAGTAGCAATTATTTTGAAGGCTATTTGTGCTGATGATGCGGATTTACTGAAAGCGGAATATTCTATAGAATTTTTATTGAATAAACTTAATATCGTTGGCAACCCTTTGGTGAAAGACTTATTCTTAGATCTAATAAGAGAAGAAATGTCGAAACCTTGACTCTCTTGAGGTATTTACAAGGAAGTTTAAAGGTGAATCAATTTCTGGATCTTTCCTTTTTTTAACGAAACAACATTTAAGGAAGTATGCTGAACAAACATATAGGAGATTATTTCCTGAATATGACACTGAGATCACAACAGAATTATACAAAGAAAATGAAATAGGAGGGAACCTAAAAACAAATGTTACTGCTGTCCCATCTACTATTGGGGGGGGGGG
>NC_069010.1:9609296-9611778 GCF_001194135.2 Octopus bimaculoides
TTTTTTTGCAAATTTGTGTTCTAAACACAGGAATTCATACTATTATATATATATTTAAGAAATTGTTTGTGGAATTTAAGGGCGATTTAGTTGTTATCTTTAGCATTCTCTGAGTGGTTGGCGTTAGGAAGGGCATCCAGCTGTAGAAACTCTGCCAAATTAGATTGGAGCCTGGTGTTGCCATCCGATCTCACCAGTCCTCAGTCAAATCGTCCAACCCATGCTAGCATGGAAAGCGGACGTTAAACGACGATGATATATATATATATTTATATATATTTTATGAAGAATTGAGGTAGGTTTAGTTGCTATTCCTTGTACGCCGAGCGACCACGCAGACGTTCCCGCGTCGTCTCGCTGTTATTCGGGTGACGACCCGTGTGGCTGGATGGCCACCAACTCTGCCTGTCTGCCACAAAGTACTACATTACCAGACCATTTAAGTTGATGGGTGTTTTATTATAGTAGGTTATACGTATTGTTTATTTTCAATTTTCCTTTTGTACACTGATCGGAGTCGGATAACGATCGCTTTTTTAAAGCAAAGACAAGGATAAATATACTAACAAGACGGGAAAAGTCTTATGTCAGACTTAAGGTAAATATATATAAACCTAATTCTCGAATTTAAACATCCGTTGAAATCTCACGGATCTGAGACTTTCGTACTCTTTTCTTCTTGAAATTATTTGTTTTTTCTTTCTTGCAAAAAGATGTGTCGATTATATGAAAGACGAAGGAAAAACATCCGAAGTGAAAAAAAAAATATTTACGAAACAATCAACGTGGTTCTATGACAAGATGGAAGAATAGGGGAGTAGGAGGAGGAGGAGTTAGAGAAAGAGTAGGTAGGAGAGGAAGGAGTGAGAGGCGAGAGGGTTTAATAGAAGGGAATGAGAGAGGGGGAAGCCTAGTAACAGATTTAGAGGGAAGCTGATAAAAGGACCGCAACAAATTTTTTTGGCGAGCTTCGAACAGGAAGTGTTCCGGATTTTCTGCAGACATTAAATACTCTTCTAAAACAGAGCTTGTTTGATATTTATTAATTCGCCTAAAATACATCATTGCTTTGCCTTGTATATACAGTGTAATGTTTGTAGGATGAAAATTAAAACGAAAGTGAAGAATATGATCGTAATAGATACAAGCACAAATTAATAAATTCTAGATCAGAGTATGTCTGTTCTTTATCAACTCACATTAGTAAAAAAAACTATTTTAAGACACTTTATGTGGGTCAACTAGCTTCCAAACAGGGTACAGTATATTGCCCATGATTCTCGTATTTCTGGAAATTGGATAAGAGGCCCATTACTGTTGAGAAGTGGAGTAAAAGGAGGGTTAGCGTGACATTAATACACAGAGTCGGGAGACCTTGTGAAGGGGAGAGGAGAAAGGCTATAGAAATCAACGTGGTAGGAGGAGATTCGGTCTATGAGTGATGGCGAGAGTGGAAGAAGGAGGAACGCGCGTAGATAAAGCGAGGAGGGGGAGATAAAGTAAGGAGATTTAACGAAAGAGGGGGAGGAATAAGTGATAAACTAGAATAGGAATTGAAATGTAAGGTGGTAGGAGGAAACTCACTCGAGGAGGAAAGTATGAGGTGCTTTGACAAAGAGAGGTAAAGTAGGAGGGTGGAGAAGCTTAGATGGTTGCGATCGAGTAAGAGGAATTAGAGAGGGAGACACAGAGTAGGTTTCGATAGAAAGATAGTGTTGAAGGAACGAGAGAACGAGCGAAGTGGAGGTAGAGGAAGGTAGTAATAGATATGTGGTGGAAGTTTGTGTGAAAGAGAGAGACAAGCGAATCTATTACCGCCGTGGTTATGGTGATGGCGGCGGTGGCGGTGGCGGCGGTGAGAGAGACTCGAGTGAGGGTCGTCGCTGTGCAGAATAAAGGTTGAGTCTTATTGTTTTGATTGCAAAGGAGGGTCGAGTGCAACTTGAAATTAAAACCCCGCTCATCGCATTCACACACACACACACACACACACACACATATATATATATATATACACATACACAGGGCATCCTGTGGACACCTGTTCTGTTTGAATAACCCACCGTTTCTTGAGAATACCTGCGAAAAAGGTTTCTATATTTTTAATATAATACTTTGTATGTCATTTGAGAAATAGTTTCATTATTAAATGCAAGCGAATATATATACATGCCCGTGTGTATATATGTATTATATATACATCCATGCATGCGTGTGTGTATATATATATATATATATATATATATGATCGTGCATATATATATATATGTTATTACTATGTATATTACATTGTATGTGATATATTTACATTACACACATATACACACACGTGTGTGTGTGTATATGTGTGTATATTAAATGTTCATATATATATATCTGTGTAGATCTATCTTTCTATTTCCTCATCTTACAATATATGCATACAGTCTATGTATTCTTGCGGATATATATATATATATATATATATATATATATATATATG
>NC_069010.1:9611788-9613629 GCF_001194135.2 Octopus bimaculoides
GTTATATATATATATATATATATATGTGTGTGTGTGTGTGTAGGATTCGTTTGTCTGTTTACGTAAATATTTGTGAAGTGTTTTCAGTCGATCCTTTTGTTTTTGTCAACAACACAAAAATGTCTTGTCTGCTACTCCTGATGATAATATTATTATAATTACTGCTACTAATTACATGTAAACAAACCAAATGTATGAAATCTGGAAGTGGAGATGGAATGAGTCGTCAGCTTCCAGTGATTGTTGACTGTAAATAATAACTTTCAGTATCTATCTATCGATCTATCTATCGATCTATCTATCTATCTATCTATCTAGTTAGCTACCTGCCTATTAATAGCTGGCTAGCTACCTAGAAATATCTATTACTTACCTATCTATCTACCTACCTACCGTCTACCTACCGTTCTAGTTAATTACCTGTCTTTCTACACATGGCTTTTGTGTACGCTATCCCAAACGTTGAGTAAACACTTGTTTCGTTGGTCATATATATATATATATATATATATATATATATTTACTTGGAGAATGGAGCAACAAATACAAGAAAAAGCATTTTCGTTGGACTAGATAGCCGTTGTTTTATTATGTGGAGCTTGTGAAATGAGTCAGAGGCAAACCTACCACTTACCTATATATATATATATATATATATATATCTATATATATATATATATACCTCGTCCCAGGGCAATCGTTTGATCAAACTGCATCAACCCCATGACCATTTTCGAATCTTGTGCATCTCATATGTCTCCACACCCCGCTTTTTTTTTTCTCACGCGGTGGAATGTGATTTAAGGTCTCTCTTGCCAAACAAGTAAGTTATGGGGGGGGGGGACGTAACCACACCAGCACCGGTTGTCAAGCAGGGACGGGTGGGTAGTCTCAAAGACAGACACGCATGTATATACGATAAGCTTCGTTCAGTTTCCATCTACCCAATCACAAGACTTTTTGTCGGCCCAAAATGCCATACAGTGGGACCGAACCAACAAACCATGTGGTTGGGAAGCAAGCTACTTACCACACAGCTACTCCTGCACTTATGTATACACACACACACACATATATATATATATATATATGGGAGAGACAGAGAGAGAGAAACAAAGATGCTTTCACCATCCGGTTCCTATATTTATCTTAGATTTGTGTTCTTCATGGCTTGAGAGATGTGGCTGCTATTTCTTGCATCTCGACTGTCTGCGTAGAGGCCCATCGCCGACAATGGGATGTTTCGCCCTATTTCGGCCCTCATTAAAGTGATATATGACAGAAAGCCAGTCCAGCTATGCCTACCCCGTCTGGTTTTGATTGTGATTTCTATTTATCTAAGACATGGAATGGGACTTGAGAGGGAGATTAGGCTATCGTTTCTGGCATGTCAGGCGATTTTATTAAGGCTAACTCAGTTGGTCTCTGACGTAATGGAAGTCGATTCGGAAGATAAGGAAATCAGTTATGGAGGAAGCTTTTAAGTATGACTCATTAACATCTCCTGGGTCGTTAATCGTAATTAATATCGGGTAATGTGATAGGGGAGGAAGAAGAGCGGGGGGGAGCGGTGAAGAGTAAGGGGGGAAATAGGCAGGACAAGTGAAAAGGGGGTAAGAGTGTGGTCGGAGGAGGAATGAGAGAGAGAAAGGGAAAACTGGAAGAGGAAGGATGAAGAAATGTGTGAGGAGAAAACAGGAGAGAGGGGAATGGGAGGAGAAAATAGAGAGAGTAAGATGGGGGAGGGGTGGAAAAAAGGGGTTTATTTAGGAAGAGAAAACGCGGAGTGAAAGAGGGGGGGATAGGAAGAGAGACGTGATAGGGTCAGTGTTTGTCCCCCA
>NC_069010.1:9615312-9620799 GCF_001194135.2 Octopus bimaculoides
GCTTTGGATAAAAGAAAATACAGAAGGATCAATTAATTATGGTTTTATCTAACATTTTCCCCCGCTCTCAGATTCACATACCTATTGCAGTGGTCCTTCAGGTTTTCTAAGCCCTGTAAAAGGAAGGTTGGGTCTCCAACAAGGCCTATCATGTTCCCCTTTAAAGCCAGGAACTTTTCAGCACCCTCCTTGTATATATTGTTGATTAATGATATAGAAAGATATTTAAATTTTTGTACTTATTTGTAAATATTGATAATTTTTTCTTTTTTTTATGCAGGTATCCATGTGATTCGTTGTTCCTGCAGGGGGATGGAGAATGACATCAGAAATTGCCAAACCATTTCCAAAGTTGTGAAGGAAATACCTCCAAATTTTACCAGGACTGCGAAGGCATCAAAGTGTGGCAGGGGTGCGAGCGGCCATGCCAGAGATTCTGCGTCCGTTCAGAAGGTAGACAAGGTGTCCTCAGTTCCATCGCGCGACCCCCGTGTCATCACTGCTGCCAACAACACTCCTCTGAACAAACAATCAACAGTCTGCGTTGATGAGGCAGCAGTTGCTCTTAGAGAGATGCCTTGCAGCAAAGATACAACATCACAACAACCAGCACTGCATGCAGGCCATCAGAACGTTGACTTAACAGCCATGACAAATAAAAACCAGAAAGTATTTGCCAAACTTCCGGGTCTTTCAAACCCGTTGTTGCAGGGCTTGTCTCCAGGAGACCGCGATAAGGCAAGCAAGACCGATATCGCTTCCTTGTCGTTTCCGAACAAAGGGCAACCGCAGCAGCAAAGATCTCTCAATTATGATGTTGGTCATGTGTTCGGAGACATGTCTGTTGCGCAATCAGGGGGTGCCGAGCCAAACCAGGCTGTAAGTAATCCAAGCGGCTCCTCGAATAATCTGTTTTTCAGAGCCAGTCACAATACGTTACAAGGCTCTGAAGAAGCGACAGGGGTTTGTCAGTCGTCGCTCAATACGTGCTCAAGTTCATTTGCTGACATTTCACACCAAAATGCAAGTGAATCCATTAAGAACAACAATTTTTACGACAATTCTAATACACAGAATGTAAACTGCAAAATGATTTTATCTGGTACGGGACGTGAAATTAGCATGCCTGTGACCCGTACCTCTGCTCAACCAGCGGCCAGTGACCAGCCTATTTCTACGGGTGAGAGTCCCAAACCAGATTTGCCCTCTACATCAAGCCCTTGCCGAATGGAGGCAAACACAAAATCCAACATGGCCATCACCGACCCAGAACGTTTGGCTCTCATCAAACAGAGGAAGCGAGAGCGGAAGTTCCGTAAGCTGCAGTCGTTGTCGGCTCTGATGAGGGCACCAGACGACCGTCACAGCATGGTGCAGCAGCTCAACCCGCTCAGGCATGACCGGATCACACAAGAGAACTTCAAACAAGACGGTGGCAGCTACCCTGGCAACTCGACAGGGTCTTCGAGGCTCGGTGACATCACCCAGAACCCTTTCAACTGGATGTCCTCGTCTGTTGGCGCTTCGGCCACCGAGGGGACTGGTTTGAACTTTGAGAAGAAACCGTGGAGAGCTGACACAGGGAAAAAGACGTGCAGTTTCTTTCACGAACCTTCAATGCGAAACAACTCCGTTTTGAGTGAGAACTTCTCGGAAATGGCTAAGAATCGGGTAGATTACAAGACGGAGAAGAAACTGATCGATTCTGGATCCAATTCCTGGCAACTTCATAGCTCTAACAGTTCTGTGGTTGACGATGCTTTGCGTGTAGCTGCTTTGAAACATATCAAGAATGAGCCATCTTTGGATGATCATTTGCTGCTGTCAGCTTCTGGAAAAGTCTTGGATATTAACAGCAACAATAAAAGAATTCTTGAGAACTTCCTCACACCTCGTGTGAAGAAAGAGGACAGTGGATCCGATTCGAGCTCATCGGTGTCTTCCGAGGAGGAGAATTGTCTGTCTCCAAAGATAAAAGGGTTGGGTTGTAAAGAGAAAATGTGGGGTAGTTCCCCCGGTAAAAAGCATCGGCCACAGTCGAAATTTGGTGGCAACATGGTGAAGTTCAAGAATGGAGAAACTGACAGTTCGTCGTTGGATCACTTTCGGTCACCGCTCGTTAACAACTATCAGAAACGCACAAGAGACTCTGCGGACTACGAGGCATCCGGAGTACATTCAGACAAGAGTGATAACACGTCGGAAGATGAAACGGATAACGAAAGCGACAATGATAATAGTAACGATGATGACGCTAATAATAAGAGCTCTACAGCAAAATTGTTTGGTGGCGTGAAGAAGAAAAGTTATAAGGCTGGTGTGAAAAGGCGTGGTCGACCCCCTCTCTCTGATAAATTCAAATCTCAGAGCCACAAAACTGCCAAGCGAAGGGGTCGACCACCACTGATGAGTAATTTCGGGAAAGGTGAAGCACTAACGAAACAGACAAAGCTGGAAAAACCAACTACAATGGAAGTGGATACAAAGCCCCAGCTGAAAATAAAGGATGATACTGCGGATAACAAAATCCCAAAGAGAAGGGGTAGGCCTCCGAAAAAACTTAATAACCCAGCTTCGGCCTCGGCCTCTCCTACTCCTATGTCCATTGACACTCCCACCCCAGCTGTGGCCCTCTCTTCACTCAATGCTCCCACCCTGGTCGAAGGCCCAAATTTAGTTGATGTCTCCCCTACGTCTCCATCTTCGGAACTTACCAGTGAGGAGTTGCTGAAAGCCAGACTAAACCTCCCAAGGCGTCGTGGCCGACCTAGTAAGGTTGACGTAATGTTGCGCGAGATGGCGGCTGCTCGCCTCGCCGCGGGGCAGCCGATGGCACTGCCGACGCCCGAGGCAGTGGCGGCTGCGTTGGCACAGACTGCTGAGGTGCCGGCCAAGAAGAAGAAAGTGTACGCCCGTCGCCGTTACCACGCTTACGGACAACGGAAGCGGAGACGTCGGAAGAACACGAATTTGTTGAGAACGTTGTCGACGGTGGCAGCGGAATTCGACGCTGGGGCAGAAGGCGGTGGGCCTCTGCCGCCATCGGAATTGGCCAGGGGTGAAGAAGGAGCATCTGGGGTGGCGGGGGGTGGCGCCGACTTTCATCAGATGGTACCAGCATACGACGAGGTGGCAGGAGCTGATGATGATGATGAGGAGGAAGAGGAGGAGGAAGAGGGGGAGGACATGGCGGGAAAAGTGGAGGCGTATGAGGAGAGAGGCTCCACTGCAAGGGAGGAGGAGGAGGAGGAGGAGGAGGATAAAGCACTTATCAACAAGCGCCACTTCACCGATCGTCATCATCATCGTCGTCATCATCGACATCATCATCATCAGCTTCAGGAATCCCAAGGTCATAATAATAATAGTCATCATCGCCAGCTTCCATTGTCATCGTCATCATCATCGTCGTCGTCATCATCATCACTGCAGCCATTGCCACCATCCGCAAACATCGTGGTTAGTCTGAGTCACTTGTCCCGTCGTGCCGAACCAGCAGGGGAGCAGCGGCAGCTGGTGGAGGAACCAAATGCAAAGAAGAGGCAGAAGAAAAGAAAGAAGGACGCTGGTGGGGAGGGGGATGTGAAGAGACAGCGGGGTGGGGAGGTGGTGAGTGGCACTTCTGTTGGTGGTGGTGGTAGTAGTAGTAGTAGTAGTAGTAACAATAATAATAACAATAACAACAACAATTTGAAAGACATGATTAAGCAAGAGGTGGAGGAGGAGGAGGAGGAGGAAAGTGTGTTGTTGGCCAACGGAAACACATTCCGGGTGAAGATGATGAAGAGCAAACCGAACAGCAGTGCCAAGGGTCCGGCGTCGGCGTCGGCGTCGGCGTCGGCATTTGCCAATTTGAAAGGACTGAAGAAAGAAGTGTCAGTCGAGCATGGTGCGGAGGAGAACAAACCAGCTGCTGCCCACACTGCAGAAAAGCCCAAATCGAGGAATAAAAAGACTACCCCGTCTTCCTCCTTCTCGTCTAGCTCTACTAAAGCTGGGGTCATCAAAATAAGCCGCAACAACAATAATAAAACCAAAGCCAACAGTAACAACAACAGTAGTAGTAGTAGTAGTAGTAGTAGTACAACTACTACCACTACTACTACTACTACTGCTACATCTACGACTCCGACTATTGGCAATACCGCAAGGCAGATTACGCCACCTGTCTACAATGTGCCGCGAGTCATGCTACCACCATGCATTAAGGATGACGGCATTGCATGCCTGATGTGTGGCCGAGTGCACACTCAGGACCATTTCTTCAAGTACATGGAACTTAAGTCGACGGAGACATCACATCGATGTCCCCTCTGTGGCCAGTTCTTCTCATGGAGCTGCCTGTTCATTGAGCACATGCGTGGTCACCCGGAGAACACTGCGCAGTATCGTTGCGAATACTGCGGGTCGGTGTCGCGCAAAATCTCGTCGTATTTCAACTGTCGCATAACGCACTGCCCGCCGTCGCAGGAGTGGTTCGACCTGCAGAAGGCCTGCGACGACTACCTGGCCAGCCTTGAGAACAAGTCTTCCTCCGCCGCAGCGAAGAAGCGACGCAAGGCTGCTGCAGCATCCTCATCGACGCCTTCGACAAAGAAAAAAGGATCCGGTGGGGAAAGCGGTGGTGATGGCAGCAGCGGTGGCGGTGGTGGTGGTCGAAGTAGGAAGAAGTCGTCGGCAAAGCAACAAGAGAAAGACGGGGCTAATGCATCCGTAGAAAAGACGCAGTCTTCGCATGCATCGCAGCAAAGCAATGCCTCTGAGAGCAGCGGAAATTGTAGCAGTAGTGCCAACAACAACAGCAGTAACAAGCGTAGAGGGCAGAAGCAGTCTAAAGGACGCAGATCAAGCGCTGACACAAAGGCACCAGCGAAACCTGCTAAGTCGTTTGTGTGTGATGTTTGTGAGAAGAGCTTCCTGAATTCGAAGCTTTTTACCAAGCACAAGGAGTCGCACAAAACCGAGACAACTGCACAGTGGTGCAAAGAGTGCAACAAGCAGTTCTCGAGCCTTGCATATTTAAATGCACATAAATGCAGCCACAATACTACAGAAGGGTCTATGCCAGTGACTAATGTGTGTGCAGATAGCAACAGTGAGGGCATTAGTGTAGCTGCAGACGACAACAACAACAACAGCTGTGGCAGTAGTAGTAGTAGTAACTTTAAGTGCAGCCTTTGTGATGCAGTTTTCGCAGATGCTCTCACCCTCAAAAACCATGTTGAATTGTGTGAGGGGCTTCCCGACAGCAAGCGTTTGTCGGGACCGCATACATGCAGCATCTGCGAGCGTAGCTTCAAGTTCAAGCAATCGCTGTTGAACCACATGCGCAGGCACACGGGCGAGCGGCCCTTCGCGTGCGAGCTGTGCGACAAAACGTTCATGCAGGCTGGCAACCTCGAGCGGCACCGACGCACCCATGAGCGCGACAACACCACCACCACCACCACCACCATTCAGAGCCCGGTCGAGGAGAAGAGCGGCAAC
>NC_069010.1:9621567-9625503 GCF_001194135.2 Octopus bimaculoides
AAATTTGAGGCCTTGTGTCTCCAGTAGAAAGGATCATTATTATTATTATTATTCCAAGGGTGGCGAGCTGTGGCAGAATTGTTAGCAGCTAGGTAAAATGCTATATTCTGCCGCTATATTCTTAGTTCAAATTCCACTGGAGATCTTTTTTTTTTTTCATGATATTTATCAACAGAACATTTCAAGAAATTGTAATGGAAAGCGGAAAAAATAAAACTACACATTACACACATGAAAAGCAGAGAAATGCTGATCTTGACTTGACTTTGTTAATTAATTCGTTAACAAATAGACTGGCTGGCTTGGTTTTCATGAGCCCAAAAAAACAAATGCATATGATGGAGACAATACTTTTGTGTGTATGCATGTGTACGTATGCATGTATGTGCATACACACATCCATATATGTACATATACACATGCACAACAAAGAGCTATTGTGCAATCGGCCCTTTTCCCCCTTTCAGGAGGGGGGGGAGTTAAATAATGTGTTTTTATGCTTTGTAAACATCTTTTGGATTCTATACATACATACACAGCATATGTATGTGTGTGTGTGTGTCTATATATATATATATATATATATTTATAGGCGCAGGAGTGGCTGTGTGGTAAGTAGTTTGCTTACCAACCACATGGTTCCGTGTTCAGTCCCACTGCGTGGCACCTTGGGCAAGTGTCTTCTACTATAGTCTTGGGCTGACCAAAGCCTTGTGAGTGGATTTGGTAAACGAAACTGAAAGAAGCCCGTCGTATATATATATGTATGTATGTGTTTGTCCCCCCAACATTGTTTGACAACCGGATGCTGGTATGTTTACGTCCCCGTAACTTAGTGGCTTGACAAAAGAGGCCGATAGGCTTACAAAGAATAAGTCCTGGGGTCGATTTGCTCGACTAAAGGCAGTGCTCCAGCATGGCCCACAGTCAAATGACTGAAACAAGTAAAAGAGAGAATATATATATATATATATACATACATACACATATATATATACACATATATGCTGTGTGTGAATAGAATCCAAATAACATTTCTGCAAAGCATAAAAGCTATCTAACCCTAACCCCCTCTTGAAGCAGGGGGAAAAGGGGCCAATTGCACAATAGCCCTTTGTTGTGCATGTGTATATGTACATATACGTGTGTATGTGTGGATAAATTGTATATAAATTTACATGTATACATATCTTATATGCATACATATGTAGACAGAACCTCACATACACTCGTTATGGTTACATGCATGCATACTGTCTCTGTTTTAATTAACATGCTGTCGGTGAATATATTGATATGAAAAAAAAAAAGAAAACAGAAAATAATACGAAAAACAAACAAAGGCAGTTAACATTTACTCATAAAATATTCCAATGAGGTTCTGTAAACTACTTTGGACTCTAGGGAAAAATGTGGTTTTGACACTTTTTGATAATCAGGTGTAAATAGACACCTCTGTGGTTTAACCATAGGCCTGTTCTGAGCACAGCGAGTCTGCATGTGTTGAACTCTTTTACTAGAAAAGGAGCGACGATGATTCCGAAGTTCCAGACTGTCTTTAACTTGGAAGTCACTGTCCCCCTCTATCTCCTCCAACTCCCTTGACATGTAAAAGTACAATAAACATGTCCTCTACAAAAAAAAAAAGAAAAAAGAAAAAGTACTGACTAATTCTTCATATTCATGTTTACTTCTTTTTTTATATATAACCTTGCATAAAAACAAACAAACAAACGTTACATATATATGTATACACGCACACACAAACACACACACATACAGAAACATATATCACCTACATAGATATGTATGTATACACACGCACACACACAGAGATATACATGTATATTCACACATATATAAATACATACATATACCACTTCATTTTCCTTGTATTCAATTGTATTTTGTTGTCAATAGCTGTGAAAAATAACAACTGTTTCAATCACATCACCTGTCTTTTGTCTTTCTTTCCTGTTCTTCGCATGGCTTTCCTTCTGTTAGAGAGAGAAACCCGGCTGTTTCTTGCAATACAAACCAATACATACATCTAAAGCAGGGGTTCTCAGGTCCTCTTAAATACTATTAAGGGATCTTTTTTAAAACGGGGGCCACATTTTTCATTAACGAAACACTTTGAAACTTGGAACACTGGTAGAATGTGTCATATAAAACATCTTTTTCTCTTAGTCTTCTTAAAAAAAAAAGAAATCCATAAGTTATTCCATGTTAAAGTTGTCGTATTTCTGTAATTTCAACCAATCACTGACGTCCATTCAGCCGATATACATTAAGTGCCGACTACATAAACAAACGATTCTGAAACAATTAACCCTAACCCTAGGGTCAGGGTTAGGGTTAAAGCAAATTTAAAATGAAAAAAGCAAATAAAACGAAGGCATGGAGATTAAATACGCTTTACATCGCTTAATCAGCCAAAGGAGTAAATGTAAACAACTGAATACTTGTCAGTGATTGGTTGAAATTATCGAAATAAGACAATTTTTTACATGAAATAAATTCGAATACAAAAATATTTTTCTGTTCTATAACACAAAATAGATAAGTATACGAAGTTTGAAAGTCTTTCCGTACCAAAAACACTACATAAAACATTAATGAAAAATGTGGCCCCCATTTTAAAATAGATCCCTATTAAGGATCTACAATTTACTATTTTGTTGCATGGACCCCTAAAAGTCTCTGGGGCTGTATGGACCCTGGTTGAGAACCACTGTTTTACACAAAGCTGTGACCCTCCCATTTAATGCAGCAGAGAGCAAAAGAGCATGGCGTCCCAGATGAGGTGCCTACCTATAATCCAAGGATAAAGGGTAAGACCATCTGGTATCTTCCTATCACTTATGGATAATCCCCCACCAGCTCCAGAACCGAGAGGATATTAACCCGAGCCAGGGCAATTAATGATTAAGTTTAGCTCGGTGTGACGAATGAAATGACCAGTATTTAGGCAGCTTGACAGACCGTGAAGACCTGTGGAGTTGAGGGGTCTATCGGAGTGACACTCAGTCCCCAACAAAATTTTGTTTTAGATGTATGTATTGCAAGAAACAGCTGGGTTCCTTTCTCTAACATTTTACATTGTTTAATCTACACAAGTTAATGTGTGAAAAACAAAATAGGAATTTGGAAAGAAGCTTTTATAAAACTAGTTTTTAATTATCGAATGGCTAAGGGTGCCCACCAGAATAAAATAGTAATCAGAGGGAGTCCATAGATAAGAAATGGTTGAGTACTCCTACTTTAGATGTATGTGTTGGTATATATTGCAAGAAACAGTGAGGTTTCTTTTTCTAACATTATCCATAGTTCAACCTACAGAAGTTAATGTATGGAAAACAAAAAAGGAATTTTGAAAGAAGCGCTGGAATTGCGGAGCTTATCTAGACTGAGTAGACCATTAGTGATGGCCATAGGCAGGGCATTGATCCAGTGGCCAAAGAATTTTGTATGAGTAGAAGGTAGGCCACACCTTGGTCAGAATGATCAAGGAGAGAGTTGGAAGTGGTGCCTGAATGTCCCATACTCTTTGATTCCGTCTATCCTCAACTGAGGCAGAGCTTCATCCATCTCTCTCTTGGAACTTGTCCAAGCTGGAGAGGAAAGGATGTTACCTACTAAATGGGAGTAAGTGTGATAGAAGAAATAAAACAAGGAAGAGATAGAGACAAGCACTTGCATAGACCTAGGTCCCCAGACTGTTTGGACAAAGCAGCCTGATCAGAGGACTCTGCCGAGAGTTTGACATTGGCCAAGCTTTCGAGGTTCCTGAAGATTAGGCGATCAAAGCATTGGAAGATGACAAGAATCTATTTGGCACTCCGTCGCTTCCGACGTCGAGGGTTCCAGTTGATCCGATCAACGGAACAGCCTGCTGCTCGTGAAGTTAACGTGCAAGTGGCTGAGCACTCCACA
>NC_069010.1:9626318-9629007 GCF_001194135.2 Octopus bimaculoides
TTTTTTTTTTTTTTTTGCATGCCTCTTGGTTAATTCTGGGGGCGAAAGTCTAGAATTGATCGCCAACATAGGTTGGGATTTTCTCCGTTTTTGACAGGAGGAGAAGGGGTCAGATTTTCCATTCACCACGCATTTCTAAATGACGGGAGGGGAAACTTTATGAAAATGGGGAAAAAATAAATTTTAAAAAACTGAAATCCATAAAAATCCATAATTTTTGGCGAAACCATGAAGGCGATCTTTCGATCGCTTTCATGGTTTTTTTCGGTAAATATTTCGTAAGAGACCCCCGTTAAGTTACGGAGACGTAAACACAACAACAGCGGTTGTCAAGCGGTGACGGGCAGCACACACGCACATAGATATATATACGACGTGTTTCTTTCAGTTTCTGCACCGTTTAACTTAATTCATCTTTAGCAAGTCTCAGTTATCTCCCTTAGTATTTGATCATCGTAAAATACCGCTAGAAATAGCAGTCAAATCCATGTGACATGGTACAGGTTATTGGACGAAATACTTAGTGCTATTTCGTCTGCCGCTACGTTCTGAGTTCAATACTTAATCCCTTTGTCTGTCCCCTCTATGTTTAGCCCCTTGTGGGCAATAAAGAGATAAGAAATAGCAGTCAAATCTCCCTCAAATTGCATTATGAAATATTTCTACTTGTAATAAATAGATTACAACTTCTTTAATACTACTTTCTGTTAAGCATTTTTTTAAATTTTGTTTTTTGTTCCCCCGTCCCCTCAGGACCTGAAGTCTTCACAACGACCCTGAACAAAGTGAGAAGAGAAAAATGGGTCCCTCTCAACGCCAAACAAAAGGAATATATATCGGATGTGATGAATTCAGGTATCAGGTAAGTTGTTGTCGTTTATTATTTAATCCTGGGTTAGTCTCGTTGAGGAAGTCTATGAATATCCAGGTAAGAAAATGGCGGTAGATGAACGATTTGTAACAGCCGTGCAAGCAATGCACAGAGGTGAGTTTGGCATTCAGGTATCTCAGGTAGGTTGACGGAGAAGGGCTTCGTATGAAATACACACTGGAGTAGTTGTAACATCATCATCATCATCATCATCATTTTGCATCTGCTTTCCATGCTGGCATGGGTTGGACAGAATTTGTCTGAAACTGTTAAGCTGCACCAGATGCCCTTCCTAATGCCGACCACTCCGAGAGCGTAACGAGTGCTTGCTTTTGTGTGTCACTGGCACAGGTGCCATTTGCGTGACACCAGTATTTGCCACAACTACGACGGATCTTCTCAAGCACAGCATATTGCCAAAGGACTCGATCGCTTGTCGTTGCTTTCATGAGGCCCCCGAAAATTGTTTCCTGTTCTTTCAGGTATGCATGCGTGTGTGTGTGTGTGTAGACATACATGCATGCATTCAATATTTGTACCTGTGTTTGTAGGTGCATTAGATTACGTACCAACAAATCTGCACAAAAACTTAGCACCACTTAGCTAATTTTTGGGGAAGGGGCCAATCAATTAGATTGACCTCAGTACGCAACTGGTACTTAATTTATCGACCCCGAAAGGATGAAAGGCAAAGTCAACCTCGGTGGAATTTGAACTCAGAATGTAAAGACAGACGAAATACTTATTTCTTTATTGCCCACAAGGGGCTAAACATAGAGGGGACAAACAGGGACAGACAAAGGGATTAAGTCGATTACATCGACTCCAGTATGTAACTGGTTCTTAATTTATCGACCCCGAAAGGATGAAAGGCAAAGTCGACCTCAGTGGAATTTGAACTCAGAACGTAAAGACAGATGAAATAGCGCTAAGCATTTCGACCAATCTATTAGTGGCACAGTGAAGATTTGTATGGCATTCCAAAGATTCTCCAACTCAACCACATATTTTCAAACACTGGGAAATCTGAACTGAAGAAGGCTTTTTGCTGTCTTCGCAACCAGGAAGAACTCTTTCAGGAAGAACTTGTCTAAAACTCAAAGAAAAAGCATACATACATACAGACAAATATACATACATACATACATGCATACATACTGTTATGCATACATACAGATATACATGCATACATACTGATATACAAACATACAGATATACATACATATATAATTGTGTATATTCTTTTGTTGTAGTTTTGCTACATCAACTTTACCCAATTCCTCTGAAGAAATCAGCAGTTTGGACTCTTTCCTGCATGCTGTGAAGAACAAGTAAGAACCCACGTTTATTATTGTTGTTGTTGTTGCTCTGATGTTTATGATGTTGTTTTCATGCGGTTGTCACATGTAAACATACTGTGAAGTTATAAGTAAATATATACATGTAATGAATAGGGGTTTCGTCACTAACCAGCTGCAAAATCTAATGATTGTTGCTTCTGGTGGGATCCTATAGAAGTGCATGAGGACCCTAAACATAGACAACCTTGCTTGAACTTGTGTCTCAGGGTATTTTAGTTGCTCGTCTTCGTCTCTGTGTGTGTGTGTGTGTGTTTTTACAAAATTACTGGGAAACGGCTGAATGGATTTTCACCAAATTTGGCATTAGTGGCTCAAGATCATTAAATTTTGGTTTGGTTATCTTCAAAACTGGTGGATGGATGAATCAATAAGTGGAGGCGCAATGGCCCAGTGGTTAGGGCAGCGGACTCGCGGTCGTAGGATCGTAGTTTCGATTCTCAGACCAGGCGTTGTGAGA
>NC_069010.1:9629266-9630763 GCF_001194135.2 Octopus bimaculoides
AGTGCCAACACACACAACACATATGCATAAACAATAAGCAGGGGAAATAAGTCTTCGTCTGGGAATATATTTATTTGATTAAATTTTATTTTGTCATATGTGCGCATAGAGTATGCATCGTCCTTCCGATGCCCTTTTTTTTTTCTTCATTTCTTTCTTTCTTTCTTTCTTCCAGGTTGATGCAACAATTAGACCAAATCATTGTGCCTCCACTCAAATATTCTGGAATTGTTGATGTTGATAAACTTGTAAGTACAACAGGAGCTGTTCCCTGGTGGACGTCGTTGTTGGGGATTCTCGGGGACCAATCCCGATTCTCTTTTTATCTTTTACTTGTTTAAAGTCATTGGACTGTGGTGGCCATGCTGGGGTACCACTTTTTTTTTTAAAGCTTGCTGCTAATTCTATTGCTATCTTTTGCTGAACCACTAAGTTGTGTCAGATGTGAACAAACCAACACTGGTTGACAAGTGGTGGTGACACACACACACACACACAGATATTGAGAAGAGGACCCACCAAGCCGAGCAAAATCGTTGAGAAGACCCATGTGCCAGTAGCATGCTGGTGGCACGTAGAAGCACCGGTTAAACTCTTGGAGTGGTTGGCATTAGGAAGGGCATCCATCCATAGAAAACCCTGCCAAACCAGACTGGAGTCTGGTGCAGCCTGCCAGCCATGTTCAAAACGTCCAACCCATACCAGCATGGACAACGGACATTAAATGAAGATGATTTATACATACGCATCTATTTGAGTACTTAGTACACATATCTATTAGTTTGTGTCATCCTGATAAAGACTTTCCATATCTTTTACACACACACACACACACACATGACAGGCTTCTTTCAGTCTCCATTTCCCAAATCCACTCACAAGGCCCGGGGATGTAGTAGAAGACACTTGCTCACGATACCGTGCAGTGGGAATGAACCCAGAATCATGTGGTCGGGAAGCAGCAAAGTTCTTACCACACAGCCATGCAGCAGTGTCTATTCTGTTGATCTATAATTCCCCATGGTGTCACTGGCACTTGGGTGCCAGTTTGATTGTGCCACTTACTCCTCATGTGTGCGTGTGTGTATTGCGATGTGGTTCTGTTGTGCACTGTGTTGTTTTTTGCAGAAGATTCTGACTTAAAAATATGTCTTTGTTTACAGGTAAACTTCAGCAACATAATCCAGGAGCTCGACGACAGGATCGAAACCTCGGATGGGGCGATCATCGAACAGGAAGAATTACTAGCAGAGAAGAAGCAAAGGCTGGAAAGTTTGAAGTTGACCAACAAATCTTCCCAGTTGTAGTTTTTTTTAACTGTTGTCAATTAGTCTCAACTTGGCTCTGAATAAACAAGTCTGAATAAATAAGTCTGTTGTCCGTGTTATGTTTTCTTTTGGTTCGGGTTGGGATAATAAACAACTCACTGAAGGCATTATTATGATACTACGTGTTTATTTACTTGGCATGTTTACAAACAATATATATATATATATA
>NC_069010.1:9631589-9632560 GCF_001194135.2 Octopus bimaculoides
TATATATATATATATATATATACATATATATATATATACATATATATAGCTAGTGATATACACTGCGTGTCTGCCTTAGACACGGTTCACACTGCTTAGTAGATAATCTTAAGAAAATAGAACTACTAGGGGGTGGAGGTGGATGTATTCATATATACGTATACCTATGCATACACTTAGAATAGGCATCGGATAAGCCCTTGCTGAAGGAAAATAAACCAAAAACATAGACGGAATTGAACGCACGCTTATCTGACACAAACCACGGACGGTGTAGGGGAGACAACTCGTACATTCCCCAAATAACTTAGAAACAACAATCAGGAATTCAGCCAACAGAAAGTCGGAGACTTAACCCTCGACATGGTTACTTCGATCAGAGAGGGTGGGTCGGTTCTGGATTGTCGAATGCTTTTCATAGACTTCCTTTAAATATATATCTTCTTGAGTGCCCTCGTCTCTTCCTGGTCAATAGGAGGTTGGATCTTAGTTGGCAGGGTGGTCTTATATTTCCTGCCATTCAGTATTTCTGCTGGGGATTTCATGTCAGCCCTCAGTGGTGTTGCTCGTAGGGACAAAAGAGCCAGGTGTGGGTCTTCCTTACTTTCTCGGCATTTGACTAGTGTTCTCTTGCACCTGTCTTTCAATGAATCCATGACCTTTGGGGTAGTGTGGAGATGAGGTTACAATGTTGAACCCATACTCATCAGCTAGCTTTCTGAATTCCTGAGATGTGAACTGGGTTCCATTGTCACATATGATCTGCTCTGGTATTCCTTGCTCTGCCACAAGTCCTCGAGCCACTGTAGTTATTGTTCTGGCTCTCAAGTCTTTCACTTTCCTCACAAATGGGAATTTGGAGTGGTAGCAGACCATTATCAAGTACCATTGTTGGTTCTCTTTGAACAGGTCTACTCCAATAGTTTGCCATGGCCTTCTTGGAATGTCACTGGATATCATTTCCTACTTTT
>NC_069010.1:9636122-9637856 GCF_001194135.2 Octopus bimaculoides
ATCTTCTGGAATTTTTCTGGACGGCCTCCTTGTTTAAGTTGGTGAATGCAGCCATAATCCTTGCCTTCAGTTCATCTTTGGTGTCACAAGGAGCTTTGTTGGTCTCTCGCTCAAGTGCACCCCACACATAATAATGAAGGGGGTTGTAATCTGGGGAGTTAGGTGGCCAGATGTTAGGGGTGATGTGGTCTCAGAAATTATCTGACAGCCATGACTGGGTTCTCCTGCTTGTGTGGCATGGTGCAGAATCCTGCCGCCAGACATAGGGTCTTCCCACAGACACCCTCTTGATCCAGGGCAGCATTACCTCCTCCGGGCACTTAATGTAGGCCTCCGTGTTGAATGTGAGACCGTGTGGGTAGATGAATGCAGGTATAAAGTCGCCATCACTAGGGATCACTCCAAACACCATGGATATGGTCTGGATGTTTGATTTTTATCTCTCTCGGTACAGGTTTCGGGGACACAGCAAGCCAATGGTTGTTCTGTTCACCATCTGATCCTGGCAGAAATTGTTCTCATCTGAGAAGAAAACCAAAGCATGTTCGGTTGGAGGGGATGCTTGAGTTTGTTCAGAAGCTTTGTGGCATGGTCTTATATATACGTATATGTGACGGGCTTCTTTTAGTTTCCATTTGCCCTCTATTATCATTTGAATAAAATTCAGTTTACAGTTAAACTCATACAGTTTCCTTGATAAATAACACACACGTGTTTACTAAGAAACACATACTTGTCTAAACATACACATACACACACTTACACAAATACTTAAACATACACATATACTCACTTACAGACACACACATACACGTTCACTTACATACATGCTCACTGACATGTACACACACACATCACACACACACAACTTACTCATTTACATACACACAAATGCATACACATTATTAGGTCACGTGTATGAGTGTGTATTATTCATTCATGTCTCTTCTGATTTTTTTATATACACACACATAAATATGTGTGCGTGTGTGTATGCGTGTGCACCCTCCTGTTTTACGTGCCCTAGACATTAAAAAAAACCGTCGCAAGATAAATGGCTCAATTTCACATTGCAAATATGCGTAAACGCATATATTTGTGAGTGAATGTATGTTTGCGTGCAATTGTAGATTTTTCTCTCTCAAAAATGCTGTTCAACAATGCAGGAACAACACGTGTTAAACTTGGTGTAAATATTTAAGGTTAATTTAAGAAATTCCCACAAAGAAAGAAAAAAACCATACAAAGAAACGATTTCATCTCCATAATGAAAAAAAAAACCAAAAAAAACAAAAAACAATGTCACTAGAAACATTAATGGAATTGTTAATAACCACATAAGATGTTGTTGTTCCTATTGTTGTAGTAGAAGTAGTTGTTTCTGGTGGTGGTGGTGGTCATAGTTTGAGGTTAACAATTCTACTGTTGATGGCGGTGTTTTATTCAAAAGTAGTAGTAGTAGTAGTGGTGGTAGTAGTTCTTTTTCTTCTTCTTCTTATTATTATTGTTGATTGAGAGCGCAGCGCACGCCGTCAAAGTTATTGCCATTGTCACATGTTTGACCAGGTGAGCTGACGGCCAAGTCCAACGTGAAGATCACTCCACTGTATACTTTTGGGAGGGAAGGGCAGACACGTTTTCTGACACTGGTGGTGGCTATGGGTAAAAGAAAGCACAATGTGGACACATTTGTGAGGACTGCTGACGGGGGGGGCTTTTTTTTTGCCCCCTCTC
>NC_069010.1:9638088-9641023 GCF_001194135.2 Octopus bimaculoides
GGGGGGGAATTTCTGTCTTGTATATTTGTTAAAAGTTGGGTAAACATGGTGAGTATGGCTGGGGTTAATTAAGACAGGTCTGAATCAGGGATTGTAGGACAGGGACAAGAGCAAAGGGAGGACCATGTCTGGGTTATCTGAGATATCTGTAGGGGTCCCTTTTTGGCCCATGGTAGATGTCCTCCTTATTGTGACTATATATTTTCTTTTACTCTTTTACTTGTTTCAGTCATTTGACTGTGGCCATGCTGGAGCACCGCCTTTAGTCGAACAAATCAACCCCAGGACTTATTCTTTGTAAGCCTAGTACATATTCTATCGGTCTCTTTTGCCAAACCGCATGGTTACGAGGACGTAAACACACCAGCATCGGTTGTCAAGCGATGTTGAGGGGACAAACACAGACACACAAACATATATACACACATACATATATATATATACATATACATATATACGACGGGCTTCTTTCAGTTTCTGTCTACCTAATCCACTCACAAGGCTTTGGTCAGCCCGAGGCTATAGTAGAAGACATTTGCCCAAGGTGCCACGCAGTGGGACTGAACCCGGAACCATGTGGTTGCTAAGCAAGCTACTTACCACACAGCCACTCCTACACCTATATATTTTCTTATCTTCTTTTTTACCATTTTACTGGTTTTATTCATAGGCCTGTGGCCACACTGGAGCAGCTCCTTCAAAAGTTTTTGTTCGATCATATCAAGCCCAGTATTTTTTTTTCATCCAGTTGTGACTGTGTTTTTAAGAAGCTTGCTTACCAATTACATGGTCTTGGGTTCAGTTCCACTGCACAGCACCTTGGGCAAGTATCTTCTACTATATCCTCGGGCTGACCAAAACCTTGTGAATAGACCTAGTATATGGAAACCGAAAGAAGCCTGCCAGATGTGTGTCTGTGTGTTTATAATCTAGGCTTTTTTTTTTCCGCCCTTTCAAAGCCAAGCCAGGCTCATGGGCCCGGTTTCCAGGTTTCAATGGTGTATACATTCCCCAGCTGGATGGGACGCCAATCCATCGCAGCGTTACTCATTTTTGCCAGCTGAGTGGACTGGAGCAACGTGAAATGAAGGAATCGAAACCACAATCTTACGATCATGGTGCTGACACCCTAACCACTAAGCCACGCGCCTCCACAACCTAGGCTATACTCACCATATTTACCCAAGTTTTCACAAATACACTACAGGACAGCAATTCTATGTCCAGCATTACATATCTCCCAAGGAAGAAAAAAGCGCCATTGTCAATCCTTTTAAATGTGTCCAAAATATGCTTCATTTTATTTTTACCATAGCCACCACTGTAACAAAACGTGTCTGCTCTTCCCTCCCAAAAGTATACGGTGGAGTGATCTTCACGTTGCACTTGGCTGTCAGCTAGCTTGGTCAAATACGTGATTGTTATTATTATTATTATAATATATAACACGCCACTACCGCCAGCAGTAAAAGTGTTAAAACCACGACCACCACCACCAACATCTTCAGCAGCAGTAACAGATGCAATAGTAGCGGAGTAGTATTAGTTTCCCTAACGTTTCTAGTAAAATTGCTTTTCTCTTTACTAATGTTAATTACTTCTCTGTGTGAATTGTTTTATCGTTTGTTGATAATCAACCATTTCTGTGGGAAAATCTTTAATTAACCTAGGATAATTATAGTAAGTTTCATATGTTTTATTTAATGCATAAAGCATAGACACATGCAACTATATATATATACATATGTATATATTTATGGAAAAAGTAAAACCAAATATCATATATATATTAAACTGGGGTATATATGCTGTTTATTTGAAAAATGGCCGACAGGTTAATTTCACTGAAATATTTGCTGCACAGCAACCATAGAATCCAAAGAATAGACTTACATGGATATATATCAACCCATGCTAGCATGGAAAGCGGATGTTAAACGATGATGATGATGATGATGATGATATATATATATATATATATATATATATAAACTGTCGATGCTGGTAGTTTTATTAATGGTAGAAAGTTGGACATTCTTTGACTATACCAAGAGAAACCATTGATGAATTCATTACCGAAAAACTTTGCAATTTAGCAGAAAAATATCAAAATAATTTCTAAATTTGATGTTGATTTGTATGTTTTGGAAACTTTAGGATATCTACAATTTGTTAAACCTGCCAGCTGTAATTTTTCATAAAGCTCTTTAAAATGAATATTTTAAATAGTATTTTGGAAGAATATATTTTAGAGAATGTGGAATTTAAGCCTGAAAAACTGTTAACCCATTTGTTAGCATATTTCTGTTGAGATGCTTTGTGTTTCTTTCAATTAATTCTAAATATAACAAAGAATTTAATAAAATAACTTAGTTATCATTAAACCAGTGTTAGGAACATAAATTGTGACTAAGGTTTGGTGGAAGATTTTAATTCAGAACTTTTGAAAAGAAGACATTTGTATTACAGAACCAGAGGTGGTTTCAGCTGGGTTGGTATCAAAAGGGTTAAAGAAGTTGTAGGGAATATAATCGATGAGGATGGGTACCAACTGTGGTTATGATGAATCTTTTCATAACAACACCTTTAATATAAATGTGTGTGTGTGTTTATTGCATGCATTCGTGAAATTAAATATATTCTTTACTGAAAATATCATGCTTGTGATGGGAAAGAAGCTGAAGGAAAAAAACTGGTGGTTGCTGTTCCAGGTACATGACTAGATGATGGAAGTTGACCTGGAGAAGAAGCTAAAATTTCTGCCATTTATCATCCAAATGATACCCCTGGGAGGGTAACTTTCTAGGTGCAATCCCAGGGACAGTCATAACTGAAGGGGGTCTCAGCACACACACACAAACATATATATATGAACGTATATACATACATGTACATATATATGCATATACTCATATATTGTTTGTATCACGACAGA
>NC_069010.1:9641531-9642917 GCF_001194135.2 Octopus bimaculoides
CCTTGTTCTTTTGCCACGTCATGTACCCAGTTATGTATCTATATGTACATGTGGATGAATGTATATACATACATGTACATATATATGCATATACTCATATATTGTTTATATATATATATATATATTTGATTAATAAATTCAAAAAGGGGTAAAAATCTTTTACAAGGATTTTATCAGGAAGCCAGTGTGTAAAAAAATTCATAAGAGACTAAATGTGTTTATTTTGGGAAGTCCAGTGTGTAGCATTATTCTGTAGTAATGCCCCTTATATAAATATATATATATATAGAGATAGAGCCCTGTGTATTTTTTACCTGAGATATTTAAAGATATTCGAAGAGTTCT
Source organism: Octopus bimaculoides (assembly GCF_001194135.2). Classification (NCBI taxonomy): domain Eukaryota; kingdom Metazoa; phylum Mollusca; class Cephalopoda; order Octopoda; family Octopodidae; genus Octopus; species Octopus bimaculoides. The sequence continues at coordinate 9,641,877 of NC_069010.1, forward strand.
GGTTCTAATTTTTCCCATATATATATATTTATATAAATATCCACATGTAAATTGGAATATGTTTGTGTCCATATGTCTAGATATAAATATATACAGATGAGTGTGTCTGCGTTTTATGCTCATGTTAACAAACACAACAGATGCATTGAATAAAACATATGAAACTTACTATAATTATCAGAGGTTAATTAAAGATTTTTCCCACAGAAACGGTTGATTATCAACAAACGATAAAACAATTCACACACAGAAGTAATTAACATTAGTAAAGAGAAAAGCAATTTTACTAGAAACGTTAGGGAAACTAATACTACTCCGCTACTATTCCCTCTGTTACTGCTGCTGAAGATGTTGGTGGTGGTGGTGGTCGTGGTTTTAACACTTTTACTGCTGGTGGTAGTGGCATGTTATAGATAATAATAATAATAATAATAACAATCACGTGTTTGACCAAGCTAGCTGACAGCCAAGTGCAACGTGAAGATCACTCCACCGTATACTTTTGGGAGGGAAGAGCAGACACGTTTTGTTTCACTGGTAGCTATGGTATAAATAAAATAAAGCATATTGTGGACACATTTGTGGGGATTGTTGACAGGGCTTTGTTTCCTTCTCTTGCTCTCAGAAACATTGCCAGGTTCCGTTGTCGAGAGACAGGTAAAACTTGAGGGAGAATTTTTGTGTTATTGTATATATTTGTTAAAAGTTGGGTAAGTATGATGAGTATGGCCTCGGCTAACCGAGTCTGGTCTGAGATAAAAACATGGAGAGGACCCTGGCTATTGATAGTCTGGGTTATCTGCAATATCTGTCAGGGTCCCTTTTTGGCCCATGGTAGATGTCCTCCTTATTGTGACTATACTCTTTTACTTGTTTCAGTCATTTGACTGCGGCCATGCTGGAGCACTGCCTTTAGTCAAGCAAATCGACCCCAGGACTTATTCTTTAGAAGCCTAGTACTTATTCTATCGATCTCTTTTGCCAAACCGCTAAGTTACGGGGATGTAAACACACCAGCATCGGTTGTCAAGCGATGTTGGG
>NC_069010.1:9645699-9646691 GCF_001194135.2 Octopus bimaculoides
GTAGCCCCTTGTGGGCAGCAAAGAAATAACACACATACACATACACACACTCGTACACATATACACAGACACACGTACACACACTCGTACACACAATAAAGAGTGTCTCTATAAAGTCACAAGAGCAGCTAGAAATAGTAGCCAATTCTCTCTCAAATTGCACAATTTGTTGGCTTAATGGAGTAAATGTCATTTCAGACCGATACAGTATGGAATGTAGTAAGAGACAGGATGGACATGGATGGATAGTCATATACCTGAGAGTTGGACACATAACATACAGGGCACACTACTACCACCACCACTACTACAGCTACTGCTTCCACCACCACTCTACTACTACTACTAGTTCTAACACCACCATGTACACACTAACATACATGTATGTATATATACATATATATATATATAAAAACAAATAGTAAATGCAAATATATTTGTATTAGATCAATGGATATTCAAAGAATTTATTAGAATTTTTAGGTACATTTTGGACTTACCATTTTGGTATTAACACTTTAATATATTTTGGCTCTGAAGATAGGGTTTTGCTGAAGTCGATGTCGGCTGGTGAAGTAATAATGATGAAACATGGTTAGGGAAAAATTAGTGGTTAATGGATTTCATTCTCTTGACAAAGTAAGTAAGCATAGAGGATTGTGATTCTAAATTTCGGTATTGGTACCATGAACAAAACAACTGATATTAAGCGAGCTAAAAGATAAATCATTTAGAAACTACTATTAGGAGATGACTAACTGAGCTGTTTCAATTACAGAAAGATAATGTTTTATGAAACTAGTCTTAGTTGGGGAACTCAGTTTCAGTCTGTCAATGGTTAGGGTTAGGGTTAGGGTTAGGGTTAAAAGTATTTTATTGACTATGGTCTACTATTGTCATAGGAAGTGGGATAACTATAGTTTAACCATGTTTTCAAATAATTTCTCTTGCTTTCTGTAATTTTGTTTCTCTTGCCAATACTGCCTGACTGG
>NC_069010.1:9646791-9648570 GCF_001194135.2 Octopus bimaculoides
ATTCAAGGTATCTCATAGGACTGTACCTCCACATGGTACCTCTTTACAGCAAAGTGTTTGTCCCCACCATGACTACTACTTGACAATTGATGTTGGTATGTTAACATCTTCCTGACTTAGTGGTTTAGCAAAAAAGAATGACAGAATAAGTACCAGACTTGAAAAAAAAATAAGTATTGGATTAATTCATTTAGCAAAAACTGTCCTGATGGCAGTGCTCCATCATGGCCACAGACTGAAACAGACTGAAACAAGCAAATAATAAAAGATATAAATATTTCAAATAAATATATAAAACAAAGATGAATTCAATAGTCTGGGATATTATTCTTTAAGAAGACACATAGGGCTTTGGTAAAAATTAATTATGTCTCTTGACTGGATATAAACGAAGGACATGGCAGTAAAAAACTGGAAGCAAACACAACACCACATTGAGCATTACTATCACCGCTTGGTCTTTGGTTATTCTCTACTAAAGTTCTTTCCATCTCTAATATTCGGAGCAGAATCTTTCCCTCTTCCCCCCCTGCTCATATCTCACATCCTGACAATTGACCGGCAAGTGTTCAGGGTGGATATCATTTACATCAATCTTGATATTGTGAGAATGTAACCGGCAAAGCCATCGTTACCTCCCCTTCTTAATCTAATTAATAAGAAATAATTTCAAAATAATAAATACACGCAATTCATTCAATCAAGTCTCGCACTGAAAAATAATAATGAGGGTTTTTTTCATTTCCTTTAGGGTCCAGCCCTTCTTTCTTTCTCTTATTCTACCAGTACAGGGTCTAGGCGCATGTTGACTCTACTAAATCAATGCCAAGGGGCCCAGTAAACGTTTGTGCCCGAGGCCCCTTAATACTCTCTATTACTGCTACTACTACCACAACCACTACCACCACCATCACTACTACTGCTACTTCTACTACAATTAGTACAACTACTACTATTACCACCACTACTACTAGTACTATTACGACCACCACTAATGCTATTGCTGCTACTACAACTACTACTACTACTGCTGCTGCTATGTGAAAAGACCCTTTGAGTATGGGAACAGCAATTATGTCTTTGTTTTTGTTGTTTCTTTTTTATAAATTCCAAGCAAGACAAAAACCAAAAGTGAAGAAATAATTTCATCAACATAAGATGTCAAACTCTTTGAGCTTCTTTTTATTTTTCAGAAAAACTAGAAAATTCTAATTCCTTCTCTTGCAAATGCATCTTACAAAAAAAAAATATAATAAATAATAGTAAGAAACGCATAATTTATGCAAATTTTAAGACACTTTTAAAGAAGGAATATCTATAAGACATTTATGTTAGTCTAAATGTTTGTTACTATCATTATCATCATCATTATCATATTATTATTATTTCGAGGTGTTGCCCCAGCATGGCACAGTCAAAATGACTGAAATATGTAAGAGAGTAAAAGCATCTGGCTTTGGGTTACTGCCCTTGTTAGAAAGTAGTTCAGGTTCCTGCCTGCAGGAGTCACTTCAAACAATTGGGGAGTGTGCCAGAGGGACCACTGCTCAGCAGGGTTGGTCAATAACGGGAAGGAAAATAAAACAGGGCAAAAGAAACTGATTGGCTGATGAGATCACATGATAACAGAAACAGTTATACAGAAAATGATGGACAATGACACATAGAGCATTACAATTCTGAAATGAATGACAGAGATCGAAGGGAAAATTAAATATACACACATGTGTATGTATGTATATTATGTATATATATATATATATATATATATATATATAT
>NC_069010.1:9648580-9654788 GCF_001194135.2 Octopus bimaculoides
AATAGAGAAAGTCTTTAACGTTTCGAGCCTACGCTCTTCAGCAGAAAGGAACACAGAAAGAAACAAGGTGAGTAACAAGGAGAAAAAAAATATATGTGTAGTGGCCAGCGATCTATCATGGCACATATATATATATATATATATATATACATATATATATATACATATATACATGTGCATGTGTGTGAGGTTAAATTTGTTTAAAAGCCAGTTTTGAACAATTTTAACTTGACATTATGCAGCAGCCTTTTCTAGTGAATTTAACAATACAAACTTACACACAAACAGACATTAATAAATAAATAGGTACAGACATACAGACAGACATAGAAACAAAGATAGATTAATTAAATCTACTACACATACAACCCAACAAATCAATCTCTGCTCTTGTAGTAAAGTTTAAAACCCATGTTGTTATTATTATTATTATTATTATTATTATAGTTAAAACATTTTTAATTAAAAGTAAAAAACATAATTTTCATTATTATCACCATTATTACTAAAAATTCTTAAGTAAAAGTAAACCATTGTCATTATTATTATTATTATTATTATTAAAAATCAATTTTAATTAAACAAGTCATTATTATAATTACTACGATTGCTGTCATTACTATTATAAATTTTTTTTTTTTTTTTAATGAGTAAAAGAAATCAACATCGTCATTATTATTATTATTATTATTATTATTATTATTATTATTATTATCATTATTATTATTATTATTATTATTATTATTATTATTATTATACAGCCTGTTGGTATTTAGCTTAGTATCTCTTATAAGTTGCATTTGTGTTTGTGCGTGTGTGATGGGGTAGAATGTCAATTAAAACATACCGGGAATATAATTGGGGTTAAGATTCAGATCAGTTCAGGACCACACAGATTAAATTACAAAAATTGTTTAGCTATTCCTTTTGGGGGGGGGGGATATGAGGGAAGGGGGGGAAAAAAATGAAAATATATGGCCCAAGGGAGAGAAGTTATGCATCTCGGTTAACGAACAATTAAAGACAGAGGAAGAAAAAAAAAACTAAAGAAATTCAAAAAAAAAAGAAGAAAAAATGAAAGAAAGAAAAAGAAGGTAAAAAATGGCAAAGAAATTGTTTTACCAAAATGTGAAATCATAGTTTTAGGGTTGAATCTGGGTTGCTTTAGAGAAAACCAGTTCTTACAGTCACAGAACAACCACGACACAGATTGAAGTCTTGTTACATTTCTGGGCCAAGGAATTCATTGATGTTGTTGTTATTTTCCTTCTTGGTGTTCTTGTTGTTGCTGTTGTCATCATGATTTCTTGTTGTTGTTATTCTCGTTGTTATAGTTCTTATTCATTTTTAGTTTCAGATGAGGTCTGACTGAACAAATCATGAACCGCTCTGTTTTAATTTCTTGTCTGAGCATATCTTGGATTACATTATCCATTGTTCTGTAGTTTTTTTTTGTTGTCTTTTTTTCTAAGGTTTCACGAGATTTCACAAAAAAGTTCAGCTGGTATTTTTAACAGAACCAAGAGTCCACTTACAGAGTCCCTTGACTCATACAAGAGGAGGCAGCCATTGGTATTATATGATCTAAAAGTTCTCCTTCTTTCATGGCTTGGACTGCAAAAAGCTGTGGTACATTTTACCCACCACAAATCCTACAGGACAAGTGAGATCAGCACAATAGTTAATTAATGATTCTCTTAAATAGTTGAAGATCAAGGCTGCTCTACAAACACATAGACACACATAGATATATGATCACAAAATGGCCACCTCATTGACCAAAGTGTAAGTTAGAGGGATATTCAGACAGCATTAATGCACATCCGTTTTTGAATTACAGCTGATATGTGTAGGAGTCTATATATATATATATATATATATATATATATATATATATATATATATATTTCTATGTATGTGTATGTGCTTGTGTGTGTATATATATATATGTATACACATACATACACACATATAATATAAATAATTTGGTTTTGGTGTGTGTGTGTATATATACGACAAGGTAATTCAATCAAATATTGTTCAATAAATATATTTTAAAAAATTGTTTGAAATATTACTTTTGTTTTGAATTTTTTTTTGTTTTTTTTTTGTCCATTTAACAAGTTGTAGCTTTGAAGTTCATTGAAGCTTTGAAGACAAATGAGCTTCAGATAGTGTGAGGTAAAAAAAAAAAAACAGAGACAGATTTACCTGTCTTAACACTAATTTGATGTGTATACAGCGTCCCAGGTAAATACTTGGCTATCTTTCTTTCGGTAAACCTCTTCAATGGGTTTTCTTACTCCTGTACGCATGTAAGATGTTTCAAGGGGTTTCGCATGACAAGGTGTGAAGGTCCTATCACTGTTCTTTTTTGAGATAGACTCTTTGGTGTTTGATTCCAAATCAAAAAGTTCTTGTAAAAATGTCCAGTTTCCTGGTTTGCGACTCTTTGCCATGGAGTTAGCTTTCGAGGTTGATTCCATTATCTCCATTTGGCTATTCACCAAGTTGTTTTCCTTTGTGTTGAGGCAATCCTCCACACTGTGACCTTTGCGAGCTTTACCAAACAATGGGTCACTGTGTAAATAATCAGGTTTAAAACGGATGGGCTTCTCTTGAAAATAGCCGTCATGAGATTTCTTTAAGAGGTTGTTTCGCAATAAAATATATTCTTCATTTTCAGTGTCAGACAATTTGCTGGCTTTCAATACATCGAGATCAAAATAGTCTTCCAAACTTCGGATTTCATTTTCTGAATCTCCATCCCGGTTATGTGCGATTGCTCTCAAAAACTTCATGCCTTTCATGTTGTTGAGATCTTCTAGGCTCTCTTCATTCGTTATATCAGTGTGCGTTAGGTAGACTTTGACATTGTAGATTTCTGAAAATATCATATCAAGCTGTGCTCTGATGGATGACATGTGCGACTCTGTTGCATGCTGATATTTATTGAAATCATCTATCGTTATCAAAGACCCAGAATTATATATCTCATCAGAGTTTTCACTGTTGCTTTTCTGCCAACTTTGATCCGACCCATACGATCCTCTCAGCATACTTTTCACTCTTCCAGAAGGCTCACGCTTGATATAAAACTGTTTCTCCGATATGAAGCAAACGTCCCACAGTTCCTTCATGGTGTTCTGTATAAGGAAGCTATCTTTCAAAGTGTTACAACGAAGCAAAATGACAGCGAATTTATCCTCTTCATCTTCATCGATGATGCACAACAGATGTTCTGGTTTAGACTTCTTTGATGCGATTGAGTAAATCTTATGCAACAGAACTCCATTCTCCAACCCTGTGCTGTAGTTGCCTGTTTTTGCAAACAGAAACAATCCCGAAGGAGACAACTGCAGTTGACAGATTTTATCTGTAATTTTTTCCTCTTGTATTTGAATCTCTTTCAGGAAAATATCGTTTAGAGTAACAGAGCGCCATATTCCAATCAAGTAGACTTGCCGCTCGACAGCCAGAGGACGGTATTCCGGCATCTTCCAAGTTGTGTCTGCTGGTGAAGTTCACAAACAAACTGTAGTGCAATGAAAGCGTTTTCTACCTTTATATAGCTTCGCTGGCCAACGTGATTAACGAATAAATTAATGAACCAGCCAACAAACCAGCCAACATCCGCTTACTGTTACACGTGATTTAAAAATAGGAAAAAGCGGAATCAAAAACCAGTTCATTTTTGTGCACGTTTCTGAAAAAGTTCCCATGAAGTCTATTTTAAGGAAGCAGCATGGGAATTCTTTTGTTACTATATCAGGAAATAGATTCACAGGTAAGGCATTTTTTTTCTATATTATACTGTTAATGATGATGATGATGATGATGGTGATGATGATGATGATGATGATGGTGATGATGATGATTTTAATACTGCCCACATCCTTAGAAAAACCCTATCTTTTTAAATGTGTGTGTTGTATTACATGAAGATATTTCACTACTGCCCCTGCCACTTCCCCTCCCCAAGCTTTCAGCCATACTATAACATCTCTTATCCTTCATTCACCCCAGGGCACTGGGTGTGTCTTGGCAAGTGACTGTAGCAAACATGCAGATTAAAAGTAGATAATAATAATAATAATGGTTTCAAATTTTGGCACAAGAGGGGGGGGGGTGTAAGTCGATTTACATCAACCCCAGTACATAACTGGTACCTATTTCATTGAGCCTGAAAGGATGAAAAGCACAGTCCACCTTGGTGCCATTTGAACTCAGAATGTTAAAGACAGATAAAAAAAAGCCAGTAAGAATTTTGTTTGGTATGTTTAATGGCTGTTGCCAGCCTGCTACTTCAATAATGCTAATAATTGTTGTTGTGATGGTGGGGAAATATACACAGACATGAAAGAAGTAAATAGACACCCTTATAATCATTAAAATTTATTTAAATCTGAAATTATACATTCAAATCTTAAAATTATACATTCAAATTATTTAATAATTGTTTTAATGTGAACATTTAATATTTAGTAGATATGCCCCCTTTTTATTTTTCAATGCAAGGACCCTATTAGGCATGTTACTGATCATCAGATGAATATTCTCTTGTGGAATTCCTTGCGGGGTTTCATGCAATAACCTCAAAAGATCTGGTTTTAAAGATGCTTTCTTATTCTGTTTACAAAATGTTCTGTCCATTATGCCCCAGAGGTGTTCAACAGGGTTCATATCCGGTGATTGGTTTGGTTATGGAAGCTTTCTAATACCATTCTTTTCCAACAAATCTTGGCTCATTTTAACCGTGTGACAAGGAGGGAAAAGCCCCATCAGCAATCCCCACCATACTTCTTCTTTTACCATAGCTACGAAACAAAGAAAACGTGTCTGCCCTTCCTTTCCAAAAGTATACAGTGGAGTGATCTTCACGTTGGACTTGGCCGTCAGCTCACCTGGTCAAACACGTGATTATTATAATGGTAATAACGATAATGACAAAAGTAACAACTTATAAATAACACCCCCACCCCACAACAATAGAAGAAAATAACGGTTAATACCACCGCCACCACAACCACTGCCGCTGCCACCTCTACTATTATATTTTTTAAGTAGACATTATTTCATTGTGTGAATGGTTTTATTGTCTATTGAAGATCAACAACATGTGTGGGAATTTCCAAAATTAACCTTAAATATTTATACAAGATTTTACACGTTTTCTTCAGATACAATGGCAACGCTACAATTATGTAAATGTGTGTATGTATATATACATACACACATGCATACACACACACACACACACACGTGTGCACATAAATATGTATATGTATGTATATACATGATTTCATAGATAGGAGCATGGCACCGTCCTCCGACTCAACAAATCCTTTCAAAACATACAACCAATGTCTGCATGGAAGAAAGGCATTTAATTGGTGAAAATGTTATAAAGATAATATTCATATTTTGCATGCATGCATGCACACACACATTTAGAAAAGTGTGTGCTGCCATTGTGAACTGATATACTAGACGTTAGTGTATCGGTTTTTAACATTGAACACTCTTGTAACTTGAATATTTCAATGTTAAAAGCTATTTCAAGTATAGTTATACACTTTGCACATACATAGATACGGACAGACGGGCAGACGGGCGGATGGGCAGACAGGTGGATGGGCAGACAGGTGGATGGATGGACAGGTAGACGGTGCTCCAGCATGGCAACAGTCAAATGACTGAAACAAGTAAAACAATAAAAAAACTATGCCATTTTAATACCAAGCAATGCCAAGTATCTCTGCTAATATATATGTATATGTATATATTTAATGTATAATTATAAACATTTAATTATAATAAAAGGTCCTGGAGGAACAGTGCCTGTATGCTAGAAATAGATATCAAATGACCACAAACCACTTAAGTTATTACTCTGTTTAACACAAAAACAGAGTAATAACTTAAGTGGTTTGTGGGCATTTGATATCCATTTCTAGCATACAGGCGCTGTTCCTCCACAACCCTTTATTATAATTATATGTTTATAATTATACTTTATATTACCTATATGATCTTTTTTGTACACTGGCTACTGATAGATGATTAATTAATGACTTTATGCTAGATGTGTTGAAACAATTGTTGTGATTAATAATAAATTCTCATATTTTCCATCTTCTGTCTTTCATTTGCTCAGTGTGTGTGCTTGTGTATACAAATAAGCTTGTTCTAAAATCTCTGTAAGAGA
>NC_069010.1:9656284-9660333 GCF_001194135.2 Octopus bimaculoides
TAAGAAGCAAATTTTTTTTTTATTTAACCGTTTCTTATTAAAAAAATTAATTATTTCCTATGTATGATGACTTTTGAATGCCCCTTTATAATAAGATCTCGTGGGCCGTAATATGAAAGTAAAATATTTCACCTTTCTCAAAAAAACCATATTTATTTCATTACAATTCCATTGAACTTCTTTCGGGTTTTTAAGCCGAAAACTAGTTTTATGAAATGGAATTTTCCGTTTAACAAACTCCTCTGGGCAGATATCGGATGCAGGTGCGTGCATTGATTACTTTACCTACGTGTGTGTGTGTGTGTGTAAACAAAACAAGGTGGAAAGAATAGTATTTTAATACCAAAAGCAGAGTAAGACAGTGTTTTGTTAATGCCAAAAATGAATAACATAATTAATACATATATCATCATCGTCGTCTGCTCTCCGTGGTGGCCATAGTTTGGATTGTTTTACAGGAGCCAGCGAGGTAGAAGGCTATTATTGTGTCTGTTTTGGCATGGTTTTTTAGAGCTGATACCCTTTCTAACACCAACCACCCGGCAGCAGAGCAGACTGAGTGCTTTTTACATGGCACCAGCACTGAATATATGTGTGTGTGTGTGTGTGAAGGCACACGGTTCAGTGGTTACAGCGTCAAGCTTAGGATTGTCGGGTTGTAAGTTTGATTCCCGGACCGGGACTGCCTGTTGTGTTCTTGAGCAAGACACTTTATTTCACTTTATATATATATATATATATATTACGATGAACGTAAACAAACAAACGAAGCTTGCTTTTAGAAGCGTTGAGATGTCTTAGAAAGTTAAAGAAGTGATTTTAAATTCTCCCCAAAGAGGAGACTGACTGACAAACAGACAGATAGACAGGCAGAGAAGATACTGAGCAGCTTTACCAACTGGCTACTGACCGACTGACCGACTGACCAAGAAAGACAGAGAGAGAGAGAGAGGGGGGGAGGTGATGGTGGATAACCTAAATAATTGACTCCAGACAAACTGACCCAATAACCTGTAAAAGTTGTTTGTGAGACAAATGGGTGTCAACTACTGACAGCCAACACCCTTCGTTGGCACAGCACTGAATAATTTCAAAACTTTAATGAATTTTCCTGTATACCATCTTAGACTTAAGCAGTAATCCATTTCTATTTCTACTTCATTTTAATCTCCTTTTTATATATATATCCCATAATCTTCCTTTATCTTGCTTACATTCCATAATCTTTCGTTATCTTCCACCTTACACACCAATATATTGTTTTCACACACTTTCATTTGAATTTAATATATTATCATCATTATTGGTGTTGTTGTTGTTGTTGAGTGAGAGAGTGGCATATGCCATCAAGGTGACACTGGGGTACAAACAAACAAAACCTAATGTACCCATCTGATAAGATTACATCAGGCACATGCATCACAACCATATGTGCATGACATGGTAATCTCATATCAAGATAAACAGTGCATGACCTCACAGGTCATTAGACCTCACAGGTCGTTAGAATTTACCTGAGCTGGCAGAAGCAAAAGTACACCAAGCAGAATGCTTAGCGGCATTTCGTCTGTCCTTACATTCTGAGTTCAAATTCCGTTGAGGTTGATTTTGCCTTTCATCCTTTCAGGGTTGATAAAATAAGTACCAGTTACGCACTGGGGTCGATATGATCGACTTGCCCCGTCCCCTAAAATTCCAGGCCTTGTGCCTATCTTAGAAAAGATTAAAAATATATGTATATGTGTGTGTTTATGTATGTATTCATGTATGCTTGACAACTGGTGTTAGTTTGTTTGCATCCCCGTAACTTAATGGTTCAAGAGACCAAGAGAATAAGTGCCAGGCTTGAAAAAAAACCCAAAAAAACAAGAACTCGGGTCGTTTCGGTTGACTAAAATCCTATGTGGTTTTCCAGTATGGCCACTGGTCAGTAACTGAAACAAGCAAAGCATAAAACGTGTACATTACATAAAATCAGTGCCAAAACAAAACTCATTAACATTACAAAATTGATATTCTGCCATTTTGATATAATTACGATAAGATTAAATTAATTCAAAAAGGAAAGAATAAAGAAAAAAAAAAGAAGGCGTTCCCATGCCGGGAATCGAACCCGGGCCGCCTGGGTGAAAGCCAGGAATCCTAACCACTAGACCACATGGGATGCGGCAAACTCAAGCTGCAAATTTAGCAATATATTCAGTTTATTAAATATGCTCGGTTCGTGCGTTGATTGTGTTAAGGAGTGTATGGTGATATTTCTATATATTAATGTCATTATTGATTGCTTTTCGTTATTTAACGATTAATCATTTACGATGATTTACTGTTATTGTTGAACGTTTTCTTTTTTGAAAATATGATCAGACACGTTAAGTCCTGTTTTAGGCTGGCGATTGAGACGGAAAGAAAATTTGAAGAGAGTGAATGTAAAAAGCGAAACGGAAACGAAACGACGAAGCGTATATGGGTTTTATGTATATCTACTAACATACCCGTCACCCTTCCAAATAAATCGCGCTCTCTGTATGTCTTTCGCTTTTATGGCATCCTTTCCCTGTTTCTCTCCAACACTTTTTACGGAAAAGGCCGGTCTTTGGTAAAGATCGCCAAAGACACTTTTTACGGAAAAGGCTGATATTTAGGGCTCGTACCGAAAGATCGCCCATACACACAAACACAATCTTTTTACTTGCTTCAGTCATTTCACTGGGGCCTCTTCTAGGCCACCGAAAGTTAGAATAGAGATAACAGACCACCAACGAAATCTGTGCTTCTCAAACAATATCCTCGGACTATCCTCGGTTCTGGAGCCAGTGGGATTATCCAGAAATGATAGGAAGAGAGACCTAGTGGTCTTACCCTCTGTCCCTGGGTCAGAGGTAGGTGCTGCCTGATCTGGGACATCACAGTCTGTGACTCCTTGCCCCTCCCCCATTCTTGACGCTGCAGTGGATGGGAAGGTCACTGCTTCGGCAGCCAAACAGAACAAAATCCTTGAGGATCGGGGACCTGTCAGATCTTTGGACGGGCTGGGCCACAAACAGCAAAGCTCTTTTGGCTATGTTGAACCTGGAATTCACCTACTCTTTTACTTGTTTCAGTCATTTGACTGTGGCCATGCTGGAGCACCGCCTTTAGTCGATCTCAGGGAAATGAATAAAAAAAAAATTTATGTGCAAAGAAATATGTTCCTTCACTGTTCAACATAATTATAAATTCCTCAAAATGCTTGAAGCTTCAAGCTAGCAGAGATTATCTCCCTTCCCTTAGCAGCAGCAGTCAAGCAGACGTTGTTTCCCTTGCTGTGTATTACTCCAAAAATATTTGTCATTAGACTACGGTCATGCTGGAGCGCCGTTTTGATGTAGGATTTTAAGTCCAACAAATCGACCCCAGTACTTTTTTCTTTTTACATTTGGTACACCAGTTGTCCTACGTTGGGACTGAACCCCAACATCTGTTACTGTCCTTGCTTTTATACATTTCCCCCCTTCTCATGACTTGTTTTTACCCTCCAGGGGCTAGTGTCTTGTGTTTTGTACCAATGTCATTCTGTTCTTCATGTTCCCTCGTTTATGTTTTGGCAGTGTTTTGCTGTTGAAGCCAACAAATTAAACAATATTATTGTCAATAGGGTGTTGAAATTGTCATGATTTTGGGCCAATAGCTGATGAGGGATGAGCTTGCTTACACATCCTTTGTGTGTTGATTTTCTCATTTCCATGTGCTACTTTGTCAGTCTCACCATCATCATCGTTTAACGTCCGCTTTCCATGCTAGCATGGGTTGGACGATTTGACTGAAGACTGGTGAAACCGGATGGCTACACCAGGCTCCAATCTAATTTGGCAGAGTTTCTTCAGCTGTATGCCCTTCCTAACGCCAACCACTCAGAGAGTGTAGTGGGTGCTTTTACGTGCCACCGGCATGAAGGCCATTCAGGAGGTACTGGCAACGGCCACGCTCAAAATGGTGTATTTTACGTGCCACTTGCACAGGAGCCAGTTCGGCGGCACTGGCAACGATCTCGCTCGAATGTCTTACAC
>NC_069010.1:9660624-9661549 GCF_001194135.2 Octopus bimaculoides
ATATATATATATATATATATATAGGTATATGATAGGATTGTTTAAACATTCAAGGGATAGGCTGAAGTGTTTAAGCAACCAGGGGATAGTTAAATCCGAAGGCACTCCTGGAGATTACTTGTGTGGGTACCGTCTTTGTTGGAAGGTATCCAGAGGCAGGTAATTTATTGTGTAAACCGCAATTTATAATTATAATCATGTGGAGAATGGAGAAACAAACACAGGAAGAAGCAGGTTGATTGTGCTAAGCCATTAATTTAATTATATGGAGATTATGTAATGTTACATTTACGATCGTTTCGATTTGCCAATTTGATTGGCAGATCTCTTCAGAATGGTTGAGAAGTCTGTTAAAGTTCATGGTGAGAGAGATGCAGGAATAGAAGGATGCATATAGTGGTATGAGAATAGAGGTAAGGCATAGTGAGTCTTACATTTTAGTCGGAATCAGGGTTAGTAATATTTCTGAGGGCTTAAACAGCACCCACCCCACCCACACACACCATAACTAACAACATAGCAAATAAAAAAACAAAAACAATGAAAGATGTTTAAAAAAATATTTTATTTTTTACCCACAAAAAAAAATTGTATCCCTTTTTTTTGTTGTTGTTACATTTATGCATATAAAACAATTGTAAATCCATTATTTTATATAAAACAATTATAACAGACCCCTTACTTCATAAAAACAACATACAAATTCTTAATTTTCATTTTTGTACCTGTTCCCTTTTTCCTTCCAAATATATATATATACATATATTACACATTATATAATATATATATCACATAATATATATATACATATTATATATCATATATATAAATACATCACAAATATATGTACATACATTAATATTGCATATTATATGATATATATATCACATATATACATATATATATATATATATATATATATATA
>NC_069010.1:9661760-9664233 GCF_001194135.2 Octopus bimaculoides
AATAGATTCAAATTTTGGCAAAGGACCAGCAGTTCTAGAGAGGAAGAATAATTTGATTACATCAACCCCACCCCCACTACTTGATTAATATTTATTCTATTGACCCCCCCCCCCAAAAGGGGCAGAGTTGACCTTGGCAGAATTCAAGCTCAGGATGTAACATCATCATCATCATCGTTTAACGTCCGCTTTCCATGCTAGCATGGGTTGGACGATATGACTGAGGACTGGTGAAACCGGATGGCCACACCGGGCTCCAGTCTGATTTGGCAGAGTTTCTACAGCTGGATGCCCTTCCTAACGCCAACCACTCAGAGAGTGTAGTAGGTGCTTTTACGTGTCACCTGCACCACAGGTGAAATGCAACTAATGGTTTCTGCCAGTCCACTACCTGAGATAAACTTATGAATCTGCACCTGGTCGAGCTTGCTCAGCCATTTTTAATTCACAAACCCCGTCCATCTTGGTCCTGTATTAGTTGAGGGGGGGGGGAGGTCTTCAGGGAGGCATCCAGTGCAGGGGCACATATTAGGGCCACGGACAAGAAATTAGCAATTGAAAATAATTCCATAACTCAGAAGTTATCAATAACGAGATACGGATAATGATGGAGGCAGTTCTTTGAGTCGAGAGAACATGCGGAAGAACAGCAAGCCCTTGAGTAGATCAGCCCTTGAATGATAAACTATCCATCATGACCCCCATCTGACCAAACCTTACGTGTTTGCCCCAAGTGCACCAGATGCTTATAAATATTGGGTTGACAAAAAAAAAAACAAAAAAAAACCTCTTGGAAGAAAAATGTCCAAAGCTTTCTGTGGGACACAAACCCACATCTGTAAACCAGACAGATATTTGGGCAGCCTTCGATATTTCCCATTCGAGGTCTTTTCTGGACCCTTTATTTACATGCTGATATTTATAGCTTTATTCACTTCAAGTTTCACCTTTAAAAACAATTTATTTTCATGTGAGTCAAAGTTTTGGAATTCTTATGACACACATATATATATACATACACATACACATATATATATACATACACACACATATATATTTACAAAACCTGTTTTTTTTGTTTCCACATTTTTCTTGGGTTTTAATTAAAAGACAAAAAATAAATAAATAAATATTAAAATACATAATATTAAGAAAAAAATAACAATACAAAAAGAGGAGAAAGAAAATTATTCCAATGTGAAAAAAATAGTGCAATGGTGTCTTGAATACAAAATATTTTGGTTTATGAAAGAGAACGAGCAAACCAATTGCCAGAATTATATACTCATTGTGCTTTGCGATATATATATGCATATATATGTACACATATATATATGCATATATATGTACACACATATATATATATATGCATATATATATACACACGCATACATTTATACATTCATATTCATACACACACACACAAATATATTTACATAAATACATATATATATATACACATACACACATCTATTCTTATGTGTGTGTGTATGTATATGTATGTGTGTATGAATAAACATACCTGCATATATATATATTCAGTGTGGTCCAAAAGTCATGCACCAAAACGCTTGACATTTTATTTATATCGTTATTATTATTATTATTCATTTTGTTCGTCAGGTCCAAGTATTTGTGTACTCCTCATTCTTTTATTAATTCATATATACACATACATATTTGTATAGCAGAGTGGAGAGTTTGAAAGATATGTATGTATGTATGTGTGTGTGTATATATATATATATATATATATATATTATTTTCTTTTTGTTTTAAACAAAATCAAAAACAGTCCAACTGCTGCCCCACCCACCTACCTACCTACTCCAGCCCCAACCCTTTATCCTGCCACCCACCCCCACCAAAAAAGAGGGGGAGCAAAGGAATGGGGAGAGAAAAACCTTTCACTTGAAGAATATTCCAAAATAATTTTGAAGGATTGTGCGTGTGTATGCATGCACACGTATGTGTGCATGTATACATATATATATGTGCATACACATACGTGTGTGTGTGTGTGTGCACCTGCATATACAAATGGGTGTTTTTCTTTCCGTTGACCCCCAAGATCCCAAGGAAGACTTGTCTAAAACACAGGGCAAGGGAGGGGGAGGGTTTGAGAACAGTAACAGAGCAAACTCTCCGTGAATGGTGATGTCAATGCGATACCAGGTTCCATGATAGGTTTACTACACACACACACACACACACACACACACACACACACATGCATACGAATAAGCAGACATGCAACTTCCCCCTACACACCAATCATAGTGCCCCCCTCCCCATGCCCATCCACCCCAAAAAGAAAAAAACACCCATAGATCATTAGTAGTGGCTCCTTTTTATGTTTGATGAAATCATTTAAGAAACAGTAAAAAAAAATAATAATAAATAAATACACATGCAGATACAATAAAGATATGTGTTGCTGGAGGAGGGGGGGGGGCAATGTATGAAGCTCTCA
>NC_069010.1:9664299-9671138 GCF_001194135.2 Octopus bimaculoides
CACTTCTGCTAAATATTAATAAATAGATAAATATATATATTATTCTTATACAAGGATGCTGTTGACAGTGACTTCAAAGCTTCAGCTTAACTGACTGAAACTTCAAAGTGACTGTCAAAAAAGTTCTTGTATAAGAATTATGTGCTTGTCTTTGTGTGTGTGTGTGTGTGTGTGTGTGTGCGTATGTCTTAGTGTTTGACCCCCACCACCACTACCATCGTTTGGCAACTGATGCTGGTATGTTTACGTCCCCGTAACTTAGTGGTTCGGCAAAAGAGGCCGATAGAATAAGTACTAGGCTTATAAAGAATAAGTCCTGGGGGTTGATTTGTTCAACTAAAGGTGGTGCTCCAGCATGGCCTCAGCCAAAGAACGGAAACAAATAAAAGTGTGTATGTATATATATATATATACTTTTAATTTATTTGGATAAATGTCTGTGAGTGTGCTTGTAAAAGCTCTTCTGCTGCTTGTCGCTAGCTAATGCTTATTGTTCCCATCTTCCAGAGTAATTCTCTGGGATGGTTATTTATGTGAAACACCCTATAGTGTAGGGTAAATACAGTAATAATGGAAAAGTAAGTACGCACATGAAGTAGTGGACTTCCTTAAGATCCATAGACCTTATAAATAATATTCAATAATATCCTATGGATGTGTGAAGGTAGTCACAAACAAACATGTTATGCAGAAACATATGTAGCAATGCGTTATTAAAATACAAAAAATTTCCATCCTAAAAATTTTTCATTATTATTATTATTATTATTATTATTATTATTATTATGTATGTATGTATGTTTGTTTTTATGTCAAGTTGTAACAGAAACAGATATTGGACATCTAAGGTGAGGGAAGGGGTGTAAAAGTGTCTGGTCACATTTGACTGAGATTTCTGGTCATTTGAGAAAAGTAATTTTTAAAAAGGATGAAAATAGAATAATGTCGAGATGAAAGAAAAAAAATGCATGTATATTTGTAAAAAAGTCTAATATACATGTTTGTCAACCTGTGTAGAATATGTCTGTCTACACACTTTTGTGTACATGTCTATATCTGAACATAATATTTATACACACATACATATATTATAATAATACACACACACAAACACATATATATATAATGTATGTGTGTATGTATGTAATCTTACTGACTGTGACTTCAAAGTAGCATATTGAAACTGTGAAATGTGGAGACATGTAACAGATCTTAAGTGTTTGTATGTATGTGTGTGTGTGTGTGTGTGTGTATATATATATATATATACACACACACATATGTATATATATATATATATACACACATATGTATATATATATATATATATGTGTGTATATTATCAGTAAAGAAGAAATTGGTTCCAATGGGTCAAAAGAGTGTTGAGAATCAATAAAATTATAATACAACACTTTATATTTGTATATTGAGTCCTTTAGTTTGTCAATGGTCCTTGCTTTTATCTCTCTCTCTCTCTCCATAAATATATATATATTTATATATACATACACACACATGTACATACACACACACATATATATATATATATATATATATATATACACATACACACACATACATACATATATATGTACATACACACACACATAAAAATTGTCATTTATACAATGGGACTTTCATACTTTCCCAACCATGTATAATGTGCATTAGAATCATCCATTGATAATTGTAATTAAACGAATGGTGAATTACATTTACCTTCACCCTTAATTCCAATCTTTGCTCACCTACATTCGATGCCAGTCACCATAGGCAACACGAGACTTATTGTTCACCTATAATTATATTTAAACTTACGGTTTACTCAGCTTACGATTATCGTGTCCTTCTTAAATATGACTAGCCAGAAAAGAAAGCAGAAGGAAGGCAACACAAGTCAAACCATTCGTAGACATTAAGTTTAAGTTTAACTCTGTCATGGATTTTTATCAGAAAAGAAAGTGACTAGCAACAACAGTCGTGTTGGACACTCAAAATTCCGCCTGACATAACAGTTATCAGCAAGAATTACTTTAACATCTAAACCATCCATATTTGGTTTAAAAGTACTGTTTTATGTTCAAACCAGCCAGATCTGGCCTTTCACACATACCCTAAAAATAAACAGTCGCATCATCGAAATCTTGAAACTATGAGAAAAGGCGATGTGAAAAAAATTAACATAGGCGCAGGAGTGGCTGTGTAGTAAGTAGCTTGCTTACCAACCACATGGTTCCGTGTTCAGTCCCACAGCGTGGCACCTTGGGCAAGTGTCTTCTACTATAGCCTCGGGCCGACCAAAGCCTTGTGAGTGGATTTGGTAGACGGAAACTGAAAGGGAATATTTCTCTTTATGCATCCGAGGAGGCAGGAAGTGTTTATGTCAGCCATATTCAATTCCCCTACTCTCAGTTTATCTTTATGTGCATATTTCTGCACTTGTGTCGCCATGTATGTGCGTGTGAGTGCCTGTGTGTCTCCTGTGCCAAAAACTACTCTTATAAAACAGATCCAATATCCAGTAAGCCATGCCAAATCACCGGCATCCCAAAAGCCTTGTCCAAC
The DNA here is from genome assembly GCF_001194135.2 of Octopus bimaculoides. NCBI lineage: Eukaryota > Metazoa > Mollusca > Cephalopoda > Octopoda > Octopodidae > Octopus > Octopus bimaculoides. Next base: position 9,666,865 of record NC_069010.1, read on the forward strand.
ACCATTTACTGATATTTTAAGCAATTGTAACCGCATCCTGATCAATGCCAGACATATTCTAACGAGCAGCAGTAACGACATCTTAACCAATGGTCACCAGAACTTTGCCATGGATCGAAGGAACATAGTGTCAGTTTGTGAGCTCGAAAATCCTGTCTTAACCAGAATGTATCATTGTGCCCATACCCCTTACACACACACATCGCATATATATATATATACACACACACATATACAACTATGCATTTGGCAGTGTTTAAATGTAGCTAGAAGATACACACACACACACACACACAAATATATATACATGCACACACATACATTCGCATATCTATACACACACGCACACACACTGATATGTTAAATGCATACACGCACGCACGCACACACACACACAGATCTGTTTCCACACGTTGTATGGTTAGTACAACGTGGAATGTTGCAGTGAAGTAGTGGCAGTCACACAATGCTTGCGATTTGAACTGCAGTGGCCTGCATTCTAAACAGCCATGGGGTCAGCATAGGAGTTGTTGTTTGGTCCCAGGTCAGTCCTAACGCAGCAGACCTATGATCGAAGACGTTCCAGCCGTGACCAACATGTCTTTCATTGAGACACAGTGAACCTAGGACTACATTATCTAATGTGTCCTTTCATACTATTGTTGTTCAGATCAAAATAAGCTCTGATCTAGTAGATCTATAACCGAAGATGTTCCAGCCATGACCATCCCATATTTTATTCAGGCATAGTGTATCTAGGACTACATTATCTAATGTGTCCTTCCTTGTTGCTGTTTAGCCCTAGGTCAGTCTTGGTCCAGCCAGCCTATGATCAAACAACAACAATTGACATTGTTGTTGTACTTTTAGCCCCAGGTCACTCATAAGGGTCACTGACCGCCGAACACCTCCAGTCCAGCTGCACCTGTTGCTTGTTTCAAAATAAAAGCATCCTTCTGCAACATCCGCCATTCAGTTGCCATGGTTCCTGTTCTGCCGTTTCGGCTTTAGGCAAGTCTTTGCCCGCAGCCATACAATCAACTTGCAAATCTGCTGCACATGGATTGTAAATACCTGTGCACATCTGCTGCAAAATGGCTGCAAGTAACTTGCGGTAACAGATCCTGCAAGTGAGCACGACAACAACAACAACAGCAACAACCACTACAGCCACAATCGCCACCGCTGCCGCCACTACCGTCACTGCCACATCAACACTCATGCACACAGCCACACCAGCACTACAGCTACTATTTAGGCACTGCGCCATGTGCGACGTGATGCGCAGTGAGGTTGAGCAAATGCAAACTGCTGTGTGAGTTTGAAGCTGAGAGCCGGTTTACTGCGTCGTAGGTCCCAACAAAAGCCCTGCAAATAATAAGAGGGAGAAAACATATTAACAGATGCAATGATAATCAGCCAAACAACAACAACAACAATAATAATGATAATGATAATGATAATTATAATTATAATAATAATAATAATGATAATTATAATAATAATAATAATTATAATAATAATAATAATAATGATAATTATAATAATAATAATAATTATAATAATAATAATAATGATAATTATAATAATAATAATAATAATAATGATAATTATAATAATAATAATAATGATAATTATAATAATAATAATAATAATGATAATTATAATGATAATTATAATAATAATAATAATGATAATTATAATAATAATAATAATAATAATAATAATAATAATAATAATAATGAAAATTATAATAATAATAATAATGATAATTATAATAATAATAATAATAATGATAATTATAATAATAATAATAATAATAATAATAATAATAATGATAATTATAATGATAATAATAGTTTAAAATTTTTTCCACAAGAGCAGCTTGGGGGAGGTGGGGATGAGTCAATTACCATGATCCCAGTGCGTAACTGGTACTTATTTTATTGACTCTGAAAGGATGAAAGGCAAAGTCGACCTCAGCAACGGACGAAATACCACCAAGCATTTCGTCTAATCATGCTAACGATTCTACCAGCTCACTGCCTTTACACTCTCGGAGTGGTTGGCGTTAGGAAGGGCACCCAGCTGTACAAAACTTTGCCAGATCAGATTGGAGCCTGGTGTAGCCATCCGGTTTCACCAGTCCTCAGTTAAATCGTCCAACCCATGCTAGCATGGAAAGCGGACGTTAAACGATGAATAATAATAATAATAATAATAATAATAATAATACCCTGATGCCTTGATGCAATACCAGGCACTGGCTCTCATGGCTTCTGAGCTTAACTGATTTCTGCAAACTCGTTGCCTTTAGTTGGGGGTCAATCAATTATATCAGTCCAAGTGCTCAACTGGTATGTATTTTATCAACCCCAAAAAAGGATGGGAAGACGATGTCTACATTGGCAGGATTTGAACTCAGAACTTAAAAGGTGGTCACCAACTTACCCTATCACTCCGATAATTATCAAAGCAACGTCAATCACCTGCAACAATAACGTCGTGGACCTGTAATAAAGAGAACAGTTTGTAATTATGAAATCAATTCGTTATTAGTGAACAACAATAATAATGATTTCAAATTTTGGCACAAGGTCAGCAATTTCAGAGGAGGGGTTAGTGCGACCCCAGTGCAAAACAGGTACTGATTTCATCAACACAGATATGAAGAAAGACTAAGTGAACCATAGTGGGATTTGAACTCAGAACATAAAGACAGCAAAATGCAGCTAAACTTTTTGCTTGGTGTGTTTACAACTGTGCCAGTTCACCACCATAATAATAATAATCCTTTCTATTATAGGCACAAGGCCTGAAATTTGGGAAAAGGGGATAGTCGATTAGATTGATCCCCAGGATGCAACTGGTACTTAATTTATCGACCACCCCACCAAAAGGATGAAAGGCAAAGTCGACCTCGGCGGAATTTGAACTCAGAAAGTAGAGGACAAAATGCTATAAAGCACTTTTCCCAGCATGCTAACAATTCAATCAGCCACCTTGATGATGATGATGATGATGATACACATATATATGTATATAAATATATATATATATATATATATATATATATCATCATCGTTTAACGTCCGCTTTCCATGCTAGCATGGGTTGGACGATTTGACTGAGGACTGGTGAAACCGGATGGCAACACCAGGCTCCAATCTAAATTTGGCAGAGTTTCTACAGCTGCATGCCCTTCCTAACGCCAGCCACTCAGAGAGTGTAGTAGGTGCTTTTACGTGTCACCTGCACGAAGGCCAGTCAGGCGATACTGGCAACGGCCACGCTCGGAATGGTGTCTTTTATGTGCCACCCGCACAAGCCAGTCCAGGGGCACTGGCAACGATCTCGCTCGAAAATCCTACGGAGGCCAGTCAGGCGGTACTGGCAAATATATATATATATATTATTGATCGCTTCAGCTTCTCAGTCCTCATCAGAACACAACGCAACATAGCATACATCTCTCATCACACCACAACACACTAGAACAAAGCACACACACACACACACACACACCATAGCACACTGCCCCACACAGCCCTACACCACACTACTTTCACTTTGACCCATCAAATTCTCCCTCAGCCGACCCCACACGCCTCCACTGGCTTCAACAGTCGTCCAAAGATGAAAAAGACTCAACGAAGGAAGACCTACCCTTTGAAAATGATAAAATGAAAGAGACCGGGAAGAATAAATGCTAGCAGTGTACAGCAGGTAGCACCAATGAGGGCCATCAGGTTGGCAAAGTCAGGAATGGTAACCACTACGATGCCTGTGAGCAGCACCAGTAACATTCGGAGGATATTCTGTGAAAAAAAAACAAAAGACAACAGTCATAACAATAGTAATAACAATAACAATAATAATAATAATCCTTTCGACTAAAAGCACAAGGCCTGAAATTTAGGTGAAAGGGACAAGCTGATCACATTGACCCCAAGGTGTTTCAAGGGTTCTTAATTTACCAAACCTGAAAGCATGAAAGGCAGAATTTGAACTCAGAACATAAAGATAGACAAAATGCCATTAAGCATTTTGCCTGGCATGCTAACGATTCTCAGGAATTACGTACATCATTTACATTTGATGGATATTTGTCTTCATCTTGTTTGTTGTTAACAACAAACATTCTCTCGAATGTTTTTTCACATGCCAGCGGCACAAGTGCCAGGAAGGCGATGTTGGTAACGATCACGCTCAAATGGTGCTATTCACGTGCCACCAGCACGGAAGCCAGACAGCTGCTCTGGCAATGATCACAC
>NC_069010.1:9671148-9676127 GCF_001194135.2 Octopus bimaculoides
ATCTACACACATAAATATATACATACATACATATATATACACACACATATATCTACACACATAAATATATACATACATAAATATATATATATTTAAAGACTTTCTCTATTCCCGAGCGTTAAACTAATACATCCTTTTGTTGTTTACACCACCTGTCCTCGTCTGTTGTTGTTTTTTTCGTAAATTCTCCCATATCATCATCATCGTCGTTTAACGTCCGCTTTCCATGCTAGCATGGGTTGGACGATTTGACTGAGGACTGGTGAAACCGGATGGCCACACCAGGCTCCAATCTGATTTGGCAGAGTTTCTACAGCTGGATGCCCTTCCTAACGCCAACCACTCAGAGAGTGTAGTGGGTGCTTTTACGTGTCACCCGCACGAAAACGGCCACGCTCAGTTATATATACACTGTGAAGGCGCATGGCTCAGTGGCTAGAGCGCCAAACTTACGACCGTGAGGTTGTGAGTTCGATTTTATTAAAGAAATGTTTCAATATTTTGTGTATCGATTCCAGGACTGGACTGTGTGTGTTGTGTTCTTGAATGTATGTGTGTACATGTGTGTGAGTATGTATCTGTGTTTGTTTGTCCCATAACCATTGCTTGATAACCGATGTTGGTGTGTTTATGTCAAAATGGGGGGGGGGCAATATAGGAAGAGCCAGGCTTAAAAAGAAAATGTCCACTGCCCCCTACACACACACATATATATATATATACATATATAAAGAAGAAACAAAAAACTTACCCCTTTCCAAAGGTATTTCTCTGGTTCATTGATTAAGTGATTTTCGAGAAGTTTAGAAGCTGGAAACATCATCACTGCAAAAAGATGTGGAGAAATTTCATGGTTTCATCACCTGGATAGGTTTGTAGTCCTGTATAGGAGTGTCACTACATACATACACACACACACACACACACAATTACCAGTGTCAGCTGGAAAAACATTTTTATTTTATCTTCTTAAACTCAAACCAGGAATTATGATTAAAAGGAGATCGTTTGTGAATAAACCCGAAAGTGTTAATCCCTTGATAATCGACCTGTTGACTTGCATTGGAAATAATTTTAAAAATTACTTTAAAAAAAAAAATTGAGACAAGTAAAAATAGGAAGAGGGGAAAAGAAACCAGGGAGATAGAGAATGAATTAGGGGTTCAAAAAGTGAGTGATACAGAGGGACCACTTACCTGGGTATGTGAAAAACATTGACAGGCAGAGAAATGACTTGACTATCATTGCAAAGTCCAGTGACTTCCCTGAGAATAGATGATAAGAAAAATACAGTGAAGAAAGCCACCACAAACGAACAAAACATCAACAGGTTATATACATACACAAACACAGACATATATACACCCACCAATACACACACTTACATATATACACCCAGAACCACGCTAATAGCTTAGGAGTGAAATTTAGGATTTCTTGGTTTTCTTAGAATCGATTTTGATAAACCTTTTCCCAGCTTCTCTGCAGACAATGGCAACACCACCATTGTTACGTTTTCATTATTCTGTGTAAAGCCCTTTCTTTTTTTATTTCAAATTCTTCAGTTTTGGGGTGAACCATGCTAATAGCTTTTGAATGAAAATAACCCATTCTAGACATCTTTTTTTTTTTTTCCAGAAAATGAAGGGTAATGATATATATTAAGAATACATTGAGTATATATTTAACAGAAAACTATAATAATATTATCACTGTCAGTACATGTCCTCAGATCGACACCCTGTTGGGGGTACAAACACAGACACACAAACACACATACATACACATATATATATATACATATATATGTATATACGACGGGCTTCTTTCAGTTTCCGTCTACCAAATCCACTCTCAAGGCTTTGGTCGGCCTGAGGCTCTAGTAGAAGACACTTGCCCAAGGTGCCATGCAATGGGACGGAACCTGGAACCATGTGGTTGGTAAGCAAGCTTCTTACCACACAGTCATATATACATATACGTAAATATGCATGTACACACACACCTATACATGATATATACATGCATACACACACACACACACATTGTGAGAGAGAGAAACAGACAGACTGACAAACAAACAAACAAACAAACAAACAGAGACAGACATATAGACTGATAGATCAGTAGATAGATAGATAAACGGATAGATATTAATACCTCTTCTCAAATCAAGGGACATATCAGGTAACATCATCCAAGATACACGATACCTGAATAAAAGGCAGCTTGATCACAGCTGGAATGTTTGGTTTATAGGTCAAGTGGATCAGGACTGACCTGGGGCTAAACAAAGAAATAGGACGGCATACTCACCTTTTGGAAGATTGAGTGTGATGATGGGGTTGGTCGCTTTTCCAAATGACTGGTGGTGCGTGAATGGCGACGACAGGGATAGGAAGAGAACGAGGCGGGGGGGGGGGAGAAAGAGAAAAACGAAAATGAAATTAAGACTTATAAAGAGGAGAGAAAAAAATTCAGAAAAGTATAATTGTAATCATCTGTCATGTAGGTGTGTGTGTGTATATAAATATGTGTGTGTATGTATGTAGATATATATATATATATATATGTGTAAATTATATATATATATATATATATATATATGGTTGAATTAACATTTAGAGTACTTTATTTTGCTGAACACATCAACATATAATGTGTGTATGAATGTTCACACTTATACTCAGGTAATAGACAGATAGACAGATGTGTGTGTGTGTGTGTGTGTGTGTGTGCATACACATACACACACAAAACCAGATGGAGTAACAGCAAAAGATTTACTTACTAAATATCCACAAACACCAAATGCTATGTACAGGAATGTGACCAATATCATGGTTGATATGAAAACACTGTAAACAAAAATATATACACAGCTTTATACATACATGAAGTAGGTCAGACGAACTTACAGAAATACTACAACATAGAAAAGTGGATGTGTGTTGTGTACAAGGGTTAAGATGAACGGGAGCCTCTGCCAAGCTCTTCACAGTTAAGAAACAGGTGCATAAATTCTTTTGAACGGGTAGAGTCAATACATACAGTCATTTATCAGTGGCCCAAGATAATACTATGTTCAGTTGTGAAGCAGCTTGCACTTATCATGGATTGATCTGTGGTAACACAGGATGGCAATCAATCAAAGATTTTGCTGTCAGTCAATAAAAACATGTCGCAGCAACCACCCAGAATGCATTGACTATTGCTTGTGTTTAAATGGCTGTGCAGAGAGGTTGCGTATACAGATTTAGGTACTTGTATCCACAAACGTGTGACCAGTGAATAGAAAAATAAATATATGAAAATGCCAGATACTAACAAAGATGGAGATGGGAGTAGTCTGTACGGCAGAAGGGAGAGACAATCAGGGAAATAGTTGATGGTGGAAGCTTCACTGCTGTGGACTGTGAGTTTGGTGCCAACAAACTGACAATTTGTTCCAATGCAAAGGCATCTGATCCTCACAAACGATGTGGACAAGTGGATTCTTTGGGAAAAGTAGAAATGGCCAAAGCAAAGGGTTTTGGTGTGTCCATGTATTTACTATGAGAAGCTTCCGAATATGGAGAATGCATGAGAAAGAAAAGGAGAGAGGGTCTCACTTTAGCTGACCCTAAAGAGAGACCAACCATCCAAGTTGAGGGCAGTTTGATAGATAGAGCAATAAGGGGTATAAAAGTAAGGAAAGCAACAGGGTCCACCAGGGATATTTGGCAGAGGAATGGCTGTGGAGTAAGAAACTTGCTTAACAACCACATGGTCCCAGGTTCAAATGTCTTCTGCTATGTCTGAATAAAAAAACAGGATGGTCATAGCTAGAACATCTCTGGTCACAGGTCTGTTGGATCAGCACTAACCTAGGGCTAAACAAGAATGAGAGAGAAGGATATTATATGATGTAATCTTAGATCCACTATGTTAGAATAATAGACAGGATGGCCACAGCTGGAATATCTTTGATCATAGGTCTATGGGGTCAGGAGTGACCTGGGGTTAAACAACAACAACAACAAAGAAAATAAATGCAAACACAAGTATTTTATTTTTACTCACAAACTGAAACGGTTTCGTTTTTCTTTGATGACAGATGATTCTAGGGAGAGGACCATCCCAGCACCCTGCAAATATAGAGGTAGGAGAGTTAGGGGGGAAGAAGAGGCATAGAGAATGATTCATCATCATCATCATCATTTTTACAGATACACTTTTGTGATTACCAGCATGATGCTGTATACGTTGCCACTGGCATAGGCACCTTATATGTGGCACCAGCACGAGTGCACCCTATGTGGCACCGACACGAACACCTCGTATGCAGCACTGACACGAGCACTGTGTATGTGGCACCGGGAAGGGTGCTTCAAATGTGGCACCAGCAAATCGAGTCGGAAGAAATGCCGGCAAGCATTTTGTCTAGCAGAACAACTATTCTTATTTCTTTATTGCCCACAAGGGGCTAAAAACAGAGGGGACAAACAAGGAAAGACAAAGGGATTAAGTCGATTACATCGACCCCAGTGCATAACTGGTGCTTGATTTATCGACCCCGAAAAGGATGAAAGGCAAAGTCGACCTCGCCGGAATTTGAACACAGAACGTAACAGCAGACGAAACACCACTAAGCTTTTCGCCCCGGAGTGCTAACGTTTCTGACAGCTCGTGCGCCCCACCCCACCCCGTCAGATTGGAATGACATGAAAGAAAGGGGCAAAGGATAAAGAACGAAAGAGTGCGAAAGGGGGAGAGAGACTCACCTCATAACAATATATTGAGATTGCTAAAAAAAATGGGAAACCAGCCAAGGAGATTTTCTTGGGATGAATTCTGAAAAGGGAAGGAAAAAAGAAAAAAAACAAATACAAATTATAAAGGAGACTCTTACTGCTGTTGCTGCTGCTGCTGCTACTACTACTACTACTACTACTACTTCTTTTCCAACTACTGCTACTGTGACTACTACCCCCCCCCCC
>NC_069010.1:9676140-9679717 GCF_001194135.2 Octopus bimaculoides
CCCCCAACTGCTACTGCTATTACTACACTTCCAGCTACTACTACTGCTGCTGCTACAACTGCTACTTCTATAACTACTACTACTACTGCTACTACTACTACTACTACTACTACTACTACTACTACTACTACTACTACTACTACTACTATTACTACTACCACTACTAAAGATTTTCAAAAAAATCATTATCTATTTTTAGAGTGACATTGTAGAGTAGGTCTGAGAAGCCAGATCAGGTCGGTTTGAATACAAAACAGGCAGAGTACACAGGCCGGATATGGCTGCAGAGCAGATATGAGAGGTCAGACCTGGAGAATATTTGGGTCAAACATGGCTGGTTTAAATGCTGAAAGGTCAACTCTTCTTCAAGCATTCAGATTTCTCTGTCAAATCTGATTCTTATTTATTCACGTCACTTTGAATGAATCCTGCATTATCTTGTAGTATTGAGATTTCAATGACGTGATTGTTTATTCCGAGAATGACATTGTAGGGTAGGTGTGAGAGTCTAGATCCAGCCAGTTTGAACATAAAACAGAATATTAGGGCTGGGTGTAGCCACTTTAAATAGTAAAATGTTAAAAATTAAAGAAGAAAAAGAAGACAACTCACACAACATGATGAATGTGTTGTAAGTCGAACCAAAAGACAACAGCAAACGCCAACAGACTGGAACATTGAGCTAAAAAACTAAAATTTAAAAAGAAAAAGAAAAAAATAGAAATTGAAAATAGGGAAAAACAGAACGGAAATAATTAGTGTATTAGATTTTAACAATGTAAATTTTGAAGAATATTTACATTATCTAAATAATTATAGTTTTCTTCTGCCAACCTGTATTAAGCATGGTCAAATTTACTTGAATGTCTGTCTGTGTGACTAGCTGTTTGTGTTTCATCACACACACATAAATACATTAATGGTAGCAAACCGGAATGAAATGCTTGTTAATACAGGAAGCAGGGTATAAGTATAAATACTTTAAATTCAGTCAGGAGAAACCAAGCAGCTCAAATATTTCATCTGTTGAAAACAAATGGCTGTTAAGGGTGTGTGGTGGTGGGGAGACATTTGTACTCTTGTTCCAGCAGACTGAAATAAATTGTGTGTGTGTGTGTGTGTGTGTGTGTAGAGGTCTAACCCATGCCAGCATGGAAAACAGACGTTAAATGGTGATGATATATATATATATATATATATTTATATATATATATATATAAACAGTGTCATGTCAGTTTAGACAGTGACATGTGACAACTTGCTGGGGCTGCCTACTGGACCCTAGCAGCGGGAAATTTAGACAGTGTCACGTGACAACTTGCTGGGGCAGCCTGCTGGACCCTAGCAGCAGATATAAAAAAGGGGAATTTGACAAGACAGTCAGTCGGACGCTGACACTCGTTGATGCTGCATCGAAGAGGCCAGGGAATAGAAGAAAGAAGACATGCACCCAACACCAGAGCTGAAGACACCTCCGAAAGGGGGTGGCCCCACCACGTCAAAACGGTAGAGGAGTAGGGGCCGAAACCGGACGTGGTTCCTCCTGATGATGTCTTGAGCTAACTGGATCCTATAAAGGAGCTGTTGTGGTAGCAGACAACGAAACATGGTTGAAGTTCCTCAGATTCCTATTACAAGACTGACGTTGGGCTAAACTATTAATACACTAAAAAGGGAGAAAACAGTTTTTGAAATGAGAGGAAGTAAACAAAGCTGAAGCGTTACGTACCTTGATATGGAAAGAGTGTTTAAGTGTCGGACGAACGCGAGCGGACAAAGGAAAAACAGGAGAATCGCCAGACACCCAACTCTGGTAAACACAGAAGAAGAGAGACTACATTACACAGGTGGACATACATACACACACACACACACACATATATAAATGTGTAAATATATATATATATATATATATATATATATATACACACACACACACATATATATAAAAGCCTTGTGAGTGGATTTGGTAGACAGAAACTGAAAGATCCATTCACAAGGCTTTGGTCGGCCCAAGGCAATAAGTAGAAGACACTTGCCCAAATATGATCAAACTGCCCAGGTCTGACCTCACGTATCTGTTAGTACAAATGGATGGAAGCAGATGCAAATAAACAAACACACATACATACGTATATACATACATTCACACATACATAAACACATATCTTATAATAACTTTGCTTGTCACTCCGTTACTTAGCCCGTCCGTAACACTTTCATGCGATTAGCTAAAGTGAGGAAGGAGGAGACGAGGAGGAGGGGGGGGGGGTGAAATGTGTAATTCTTTTATCCTTTTTTTTAACTAAATTTTTTTTCTCCGATATTTAGCCTGTCGGTAATGCTTTCACGAGATTAGGTGAAGGGAAAGACGAAGAATGAAAGAAAAAAGGAGAAAAAGAAAGTAAGACAAAGAGTGAAAGAGAGTGCTGTGTATTGAGTCCTTGAAATTGAGTATAAAATATATGAAGTGCATTAAGTAATCATCGTATTCCAATTTCCTCCATTTTTTAGTGATTAGCAAATAAGCAACTGTCTTCCCATACAGACACAACATGGGCCATGCTTTTGGGGTTGTTTGGATACAGTTCTCAGAGAGAACCCAATAGGTTTACCCTTAATTCTGTGAAATATTCACGGGTCCTGCTAGTACATACATAAATTAAACACATAAATTACATGCACACATATATACATATATATACGCATATATTCACACACTACATACATGCACACACATAGATGTACAAACATGCATGCATACACACATTCGTAAATAGACAAACGTACCTGCACGATTACATGCACACATATATACATATATACACATACACACATGCACGCATAACAAAAAATATAAACCTAGTGTTGACTGTCAGCAACTCTGAAAATAAAGGGGAGATAATTGCGAAAATACAAATTAATTTCTAAAACTTTATATATTTAGGGCAAAGAAAACGTTACATTGTTATTATGCAAAAGTGTCGTAAGTCCAAAACGCTTTTTCAGAAAACAGAAAAATAATTTCACCATTCCATAGCAAAACCGTTGAAGTACATTTTGACAATTTTTGATATCTTGGCATCAGAAGCAGCTGGAGATACGATAGTTTGAACAAAAGAACTGGCTATTGCAAGCAAAAATAAATATTGCAAAAAAAAAAAAATGCATTTGGCCAAATTTGGACTTACAACAATTTTACATAATAGCAATGATTAGATCTTCATTTCTTTGTAATCAAGGGGACACAACTACAGAGATGTTTCAGTCTGTTTTGACATCATCTACACAGTGTAGTCTAATAACGAGTGAATAATTAATCAGGTGACAAAGATTTTTACAGGTATGGCAAAACTTAATTCTCATAATCAAAAAGATCAGTAGCATTAATTGGGTTAGATAAATTAACGAGTGAGTTGTGTAATGAATGGAATACGAAAACTGAAACAAACATACTTTGAACATGCAGAAATGGATGATGCTCCAGCATGGCATCAACGATAATGGTTAGGGGAACTAAAAGACCATAAAATCATCTCTCTTTCTCTCGTATATATATATATATATATATATATAT
>NC_069010.1:9680147-9680924 GCF_001194135.2 Octopus bimaculoides
CAGCACCATGTTGAACCGTCCAACCCATGCCAGCCTGGAAAACAGATTCTAAACGATGATGGTGGTGGTGGTGGTGGTGGTGTTTGGCAATGATGATGACGATGATGATGATGATGTTGAAGACGGTGTTAATATTCAACAAACAAACAAGGTGGGATTCTTTGTTTTCCTTTCTGTTTCTTGGAGGACAAACACAATCACCAACAAGAAAAACTTGAAACATGCCAAGCAAAAGAGAGAGAGAGAGCGAGAGAGGTGTTGATACTGTTACCTGAACGCAGATCTGATTTCTAACTGAAATGAGCTCCTAGAGTTCAAATATGGAAGGCAGGGAATAATTGGTTATAATTAAATAATTAATACATACATGGTTAATTATCAATTTATGCTTATTAGGCATATTGCTGCTGTTGTTGTTGTTGTTGATGTGGTTGTAAATGGGTTTTTTTGTTGTTTTTTATAATTGCATTTGTCTCTTGTTGTGTGTGAAGTGTGATGGTATCTAGCAGAATGAGTCTGTGTGTATATTGCTGGAGCAACACCTTGAATGGGTTTTAGTCGAACAATACGACCCCCAGGACTTATTCCTTGTAAGCCTAGTATTTACTCTATCCGTCCCTTTTGCTGGACCGCTAGGTTACGGGGATGTAAACACACCAACACGAGTTGTCAAGCAATGAGTGGAGGAGAAAAAACAGGCACAAAGACACACACACACACACATACATATATATATATATATATATACAATGGGTTTCTTTCAGTTTCCGTCTACCA
>NC_069010.1:9680934-9683530 GCF_001194135.2 Octopus bimaculoides
AAATCCACTCACAAGGCTTTGGTCAGCCCAAGGCAAAAGTAAAAGACACTGGCCCAAGGTGCTATGCAATGGAATTGAACCCAGAACCATGTGGTTGAGAAGCAAACTCCTTACCACACAGTCATGCCATATATATATATATATATATGCGCATATATACATACATACATGTACATACCTACATATATATATATGTATATTCACATGCATATATGGGTACAGGAGGTCAAAAAAAACGTGAGGACCATCCCTAAACATCTCCCTTCACGCTCTCATAGAACGTTCCTTGCTCTGTCTCCTCTGTACAACTCATACTCCTTTTCTCTCTCTTTTCCCCCCCTCCACTAAACACACACACACACACCTAAATATATACGTGTGTCACAGTCCGCATGTGCATGTGGCAACAGCTGTTCTCAGTGTGGACATAGATTAGTTCATATTTAATTCAATAACATTAGGGGGAACGGAGGGGGCGGGTGTGGAGTTGCTGATGGATGTAGTGGTGGTGGGGTGGTGGTGAGAGTGATTGTGGTTGAGGTAGTGGTAGTGTTGTCAGTGATGGTGGTGGTGGTGGTGGTAATGTTACTGTAGTGGTGGTGGTTGTAGGAATGCAGAGGTGGTTAGGGTAGTAGCTGTGAGAGAGGGTAGTAGTAGTAGTAGTAACTATAGTAGTGGTGGTGGTAGAGGAGTAGTTGATAACAATATCATCATCATCATCATTACCCTTTGTTATTCATTACACCCATGTGAACCTAGACTGAGAAGATCCACGTTCAAAACCAACCCAGCCATGACCATCTCCATAAAAGCAGAGTCAATATCACAAACCACATTTATTTAATTTGCCCATCTTCAGTTTTAAGACTGTAGGGTAAGAAGTGCCTTGTCGTATTGATTTTGGCTCTGTACTATGTAGGTGTGGTTGTATGGTAAGCTCTATGGATCTCAGTGTAGGACCTTTGCAAGTTTCAAGCCGTCCCTGGCAGGTATAAAAACCAAAAAGTGGTTTTACACATGTAATTAGAGTATTCTTGGCCTGATGATTAGCTCAATTGAGAACCCCCTCATCAAATTATTACACCAGAGGATCAGTAGGCTAAGAAACATGTAACCTGGATTTTACCTGTTCAACTCCCTCAATTCGCATATATATATATATATATATATATATTATATGAACATTCATTTAATAGACACACACAAACACATATATTCACATAATATAGACATATACACACAGAAATACACACACATTCATCTAATACAAACTTGTGTGTGTGTGTGTATATATATATATATATATATATATATACTCACATACATACATCTCGTACAGATATATTTTCATACACAAATGTATACACCCATACACATATACATGCATAAACAAATGTATACACATACACACACACACACAAACGCATAAACACACACCCACAAACGCATATACATTCCATTCAGGAGATAACACTACCATCCCCCAACACAGAGCTCTGTTCTTAATAATTCTGAAAATATCTCCAAATTCTGTGGGTTTAATATTGAAAAAAGACAACAAAGAAAGAAGAGGACAGGTTTAGAGCTCGGATACAGAAGAGTGAATTTGGGATGTTTTTAACGATTATTGGTGTGGGGGCATAATTAGGGAAATAGGCTGGCAGCTGTTGCTCATTATTGGCATTTATTACACGCGTACACACACATACACATATATATATATACACAAACACAAATATACAAACACACGCACATATACATACACACACGTACATACACACATATAAACATACACATACATACACACACACACATATATACACATATACACATACATATACAAACACACGTACATATACATACACACATATACATACACACACACACATATAAACATACACACATATATACACACATATATATACACACACACACACATATACAGGACCAGATGTGGCTGTGAGATAAAAATCTTGCTTCCCAACCATATGATTCTGGTTTCAGTCCCACTGTGCAGCGCCTTAAGCAAGAGTTCTATTATAGCAAGGTGAAACAAAAAAGCCTTATGAGTGGATTTGGTAGATGGAAACTGAAAGAAGCCCGTCACGTGTGTGTGTGTGTGTCTTTGTGCAGTGTTTGTTCCCTCACCGCCGCTTGACAGCCAGTGTTGGTGTGTTTACATCCACATAACTTAGCATTTCGGCAAAAGAAGAACAACAGAATAAGTACCAGATATAAAGAAAAGAGAAATGTAGAACTGGGGTTGATTTGTTCGACTAATATTCTTCAAGGCAATGCCCCAGCATGGCCAGCAGGCTAATCATTGAAACAAGCAAAAGATAAGAGAGAGGAACATACACATATAAAGGAGTAATTGTAACAAGAAGCAAGTTAGGCAGGTATACATAGGCACAGGTGTGGCTGTGGGGTAAGAAGGTTGCTCCCCATCCACATGGTTCCGGGTTCAGTCCCACTGCATGGCACCTTGGGCAAGTGCATTCAACTATAGTCTTAGACTGACTAATGCTTTGTGAGTAAATTGGAAACTGAAAGAAGACCATCAGATATATATATATATATATATATATATATATAT
>NC_069010.1:9683540-9685811 GCF_001194135.2 Octopus bimaculoides
GCTGATGAAGGGATATTCCAAATGGCTTTCCGTTTTCCTATGTGTTCGTTCCGTTGTCTGTAGTTTATTGTTCTAACGTCCTGTACCCTGATATGCATATATATACACATGTAGATGTAAGTATGTACATATATGTGTGTATACATGTATATATATTCTTTGTATTATATATATATATATATATATATATATCACTTTGTGTGTCGGTGTGTATGTGTATATGCCTGCATGTATATATACATGTGTGCCAGTACCAGTGTGTTTGTGAATATGTCTATATGTATGTATGTATGTCAGTGTGTGTTATGTATATATATGAACAGCATAATATATATATATATATATATATATATATATATATATATATATATGGTCCCACAAATAATGCAATCTTTTTATACTTCTTTTATTTTCAAAATCAAGATAAACGAAGTTCTTTTTAAATCTAAAATATTCTCTCCTTCATTTTCTGCAATGCTCTTCCATCTATCTGGTAGACTTGCAAGGCCCCTCTTCCAAAATTCACTTGTCCTTCATGCAAAATACTCCCCCAGTACTGTTCTGACCTTGTCTACAGAATTCATATTCTTTCTGTTCAAATGATTTTGAAGAATGCAGAAGAAATGATAATCAGATAGGGGAATGTCCAGTGAATATATCGGTTGAGGCATTGTTTCCCATTCAGACTGCTCCAGCCTTTGGAATGCCATCCTTGCTGTATGTGGTCAAGCATTATTCTGATGGAAGAACACCTTTTGTCTTGAAACTAAAGATAATCGGTTTTCTTCTAGCGCTGATTTAAGCCACTCAAACTGCTCAAACTGCACTCTTCAAAACTTGCACTAAGAATAAGCGCAAGGTAAAATTCCTACCTACTTTTATAGTAATTTGATGCAGGTAGCGCATCCCGTCCTCCTCCGACTTTTCGTTTGTGCAATTGGAAAAAAAAAAACCGCATGAATTATGGGATGACCCTGTATGCATGTATATACATTTTGAATATGTGTGTAGCCGTGTGTGTGTGTGTGTGTGTGTGTGTGTGTGTGTGTGTGTGTGTGTGTGTGTGTGTGTGTGTGTGTGTGTGTGTGTGTAACCAAGATGATAGAAAAGTCTCTACTTACATCGACAACCCTTTGATGTTGTCAGACAGGTTCTCACAGATAAATATTAGATAGGCGCAGCAGAAACCTGAAGAAAAGAAATACATTATACATACATATCATATATATATATACATATATACATACATATATACATACATATACATACATACATACATACATACATACATATATACATATGTATGTATATATATATATATATATATATTCTCATATATAGCTACATATATTTATATACATTTACATATATATACACACAAACAGATAAGCACGGAGAAATATGAATTAATGATAACAATTACGCACACACACACATATATATACATATACATAATTAATCGTTGACCAAAACATTCAATATTTTTTTCTCCGTGTTTTTCTCATTGTTTTCTCCTTATTCTTTCTGTTGAAGAGCGTAGCTCGAAACGTTAAAGACTTTCTGTATTCCCGAGCGTCAAACTAATACATCCTTTTGTTGTCTACACCACCTGTCCTTGTCTGTTGTTGTTTTTTTCGTAAATTCTCCCATATATATACATATAAATGTATGTATATGTATATTATAAGCACATATACATATTCATATATATATATATATATATATTTCCTTATTGTCCACAGGGGACTAAGCATAGAAGGGACAAACAAGAATAGACCAAGGGATTAAGTCAATTACATCGCCTTCAATATGTAACTGGTACTTATACATTTTAGAATTAAAGGTTTTGATTTACTGTCGGGTGACTTTTGGCCAACCCTGTATGCATGTGACAAGGAGGATATCAAGAGATTGGAAATTGTGTGTGTTACTCACCGATTTGTGACACCAGCAGTACAATATCAACCACCAGTCTGCCAAACCACCCCATCGCAAAATATCCTGGAAAGTTGAAAAAAAAAAAAAAAAAATTACATAATAATAATCCTTTCTAATTAAGGCACAAAGCCTGAAATTTTGTGGGAGGGGACTAGTTGATTACAATGACCCCAGTGTTTCATTATCACAATCATCATCATTGTTTAACGTCCATTTTCTATATATGTATGCATATCTTTATCTACACACACACACACACATATATATATGTCTATTTATATATATATATATATGTATCTCTCTCTCTCTCTCTCTCTCTCTCTCTCTCTCTCT
>NC_069010.1:9686553-9688839 GCF_001194135.2 Octopus bimaculoides
TTTTGTGAGATTTGGCTGTTATTTCTAGCATGTAAATAGCCTGCTTGGTGGAGGGGGGGAATTGAAATTTTTCAAACAATTTTTTTTCAGAATCGGAATCTCCATAGCCTAAAACATGGGATTCCGTTAAAAAAATAAATAAATAAGGGGGGGGGGGAGGTTCAGATTACATATAGTCCGTCTCCGCCAAAAAAAACATTTATCATTAATAAGCTAGGAAATAAAAGATCGTAAAGAAAGAGAAAAAAGAAATAGTAACAAAGAGGAAAAACAATAGTGATAGGTCTTCGTTGAAAGTATGTAGTTATTGTTATAACACAGTGAGATATACTAAAGCGTTTTACAAATCAATGTCCTATAAATATTGTTAGTATTTACATAACTTTGTCTTTAAAAACTTCTATTTCATTTTGTCATTATTTCTTTTTCTCTATCTCAACGATCTTTTATTTTCTAGGTTACTAACGAAGACAGCTTCAAAGCCACTCACCATGCAGACTTTTAGGCAAGCTCCTGCAAAGAGCTAATTGGATCTGCGGCCCAGAACTGATGACTATAATATTATCTATAATGACTATATGCCCTGGTGGTGTTTGATCGAGGTTAAACGATGAATTAGAATTAATTCTGTAATGCAATCATTCCGTGGAGGCACATGGCCTAGTGGTAGAGCGGCAGACTCACGGTCAAGAGGGATTATGGGTTCAAATCTCAGAACAGGCAATGTGTGTGTGTTGATGAGCGAAACACCTAAGTTCCACGTGGCTCCAGCAGAGGATAATGGCGAATTGCTGCTAACTCTTTCACCACAACTTTCTCTCACTCATCCCTCCTGCATCTACCCCCGCTCACCTGCGACGGACCGGCGTCCCGTCCAGGTGGGGAACCTATACGCCAATGAAGCCGGGAAACTGGGCCTTATGAGCCAGGCATGGCTCGGGAAGGAACAAACAGCAACAACAACCATCATTCTTTCATTCCAGTCCCAAAGTTCTTATCTCAACATAAAATTAATGAAGCGAATGTCACCTCCTCCTTAATCGCTGACATCATCTGACAAACGCCAACCAAGATGGTGTGAATCAGCCAAGATTTACCTGCTTCAAATGGTAAGTCAAATACTTTTAAATCAGATCCCAATACTGAATGCTCACTTCCATTTTTTCATACCAAAATTATTTACAAGTTACAAAACTTCCTTTCCTTTTTCTGAAAAACTGTTTCATTAATTTCTATTACCTTTATTATTATTGTATTCTATATTTCAATGACCCTGGCTTACACTTGCCTGAACCCCCATGTACTGCACTTTCCATTGTGTTGTCGCCTTTATTGAACTCATAAAGCAAAATATGCCGAATATACTCCTTTGTCACTTCCATTACAGCTTTGAAAATACAACTGTTAAAATCGAACTGCACTCTTCAAAGCTTGTACTAAGAATAAGGACAAGGTAAAATTACTACCTGCTGTTATAGCAAGTTGATGCAGGTAGTCTGTCCTGTCCCCCTCCGACTTTTATTTCATGCAATTGAAAACACCACGTTATTTATGGGATGACCCAACACACTCACACACACACACTAACACTCACACACACTTGTATACATGTATGTTTATAAGGATGTGTGTATATGTACATATATGTATAAATGGATGTGTGTGTGGTGCATGTGTATATCTATATATATATATATATATATATATATATATATATATGATGATGATGATGATGATATATATATATATATATATAATATAGATTTAATCAAAAGATTAAATGTGGTACTTAAAATGTTTGAGGCACCAGAATTTGGTAGGATAAAAACCAAAAACAAAATCAAGAGATTTGGTGAATAAAATTTTAAGTTAAGCAACAAAAATTCAATAGGTTATAGCTTAACTTCAAATATATATATATATATCTATATCTATACACACACAAATGTGTATATGTACACAATGTGTGCACATGTGTATGTGTGTGTATATATATATATAGATAGATAGATACTGACAGGCAGGCAGACAGACAGATGCATACATGCATACATACGTACATACATTCATACATAGACATACATAAATACAAGGACATCTGTATAGACCAAACAGGGGGAAAAAAAACTCACCCAGATCACCATAGGTTAAATCCTGCATCTGGTCAAAGACAGCAAAATAGATTATAATATTAACGATAGTAAAGTGGTTTATTGGCGGGAGAGGGTGTGGGGGAGACGAGTCATTGAGGACAAAAGAGTATGACACACAAAAAAAGGGGGGATT
>NC_069010.1:9689006-9691184 GCF_001194135.2 Octopus bimaculoides
GAGGAGGGGGAGAAGAAGAACAAAAAAACAAAAAAAAAAACAAGATGAAATAAACAAGATCATCAAGAAAGAAGCAATATTAAAATCATGGATGATGCCAAAACAAGAAATGAGGTGCATCCTGGGGCCAAACCACAGTAAGATCATCTTTTTATAGGACTGCCACATTCTGTTGGCAAATAAACTTTACTATTAGGTAACGTTGTGGAGGCGCAATGGCCCAGTGGTCAGGGCAGTAAAAGAGATTGATAGAATAAGCACCAGGCTGTAAAAAAAAAAAAGTCCTGAAATCAATTTGGTCGACTAAATTTCTCCAAGGCAGTGTGCGTGGCCACAGTCTGACTAAAACAAGTAAAAGAAATTGAAATATTATGTACGGTACACATAAGAGGAGGACTGTACATTGTTACATTGGGGCAGAAGCTGATTTCTTCAAGAATCGGTGAATGGAATCACCAGCCTCAAGAGAATCAACAAGAAGTATTCAACATCTTTGGCTAATTTTATCTTAAAGAAGATAAAATTAAATATGATATAATTAGGTCCAGAGTAAGGCATGCGCAACCATATGACATCCTTTCCAGGAGATGCAAACTCTGCTCCGAGGAACCCTTGGCCTCCACTGCGGCCCAATGAGGAGATCATTAATAGGATTTCTGAAAGATTCTCAAGATGCTTACATGCTTATAAATGCACTTTCACACAATGCAGTGGGAATGAATTTGATTAAACATGAACTGAAAAGATAATTGAGGTATTCTACACACATTTCTGTAGCAAATTTATTAACACATTGCAACATACAGTTTGGTATGCAATAACATGCAACATTATATAAAATTGTGCAGTGGTAAGATATATATATATCTAACATTGTCACATCTTCAGGCAATATTCCATTTGAGGTTTTATGGGGTATGTGTATAGATAAGGACAGCTTTGAGACTGCAGCCTGTTCACTGGCAACATTCCGTGCAGCATGGAACAGGTTGCAGTGTCAAAGCGACGAAAATATTTTGACAAATTAAATTTAAATGTTGAAGTGAATCTGACGGTTTTTGTGTGTTTTTAAATGGTTTATAAACGTTTTCCACGCTGAAAAGAAATATGTCAGTAATTAAATTAAATGCAGTTAGTAACAGACTTGGACATAGAAACATCACCTTTTTGCAGCTTGCTCGTTAAGGAATTTGCAGGTAAGTTGAGTTACTCCTTTCAGACGCATACACAGGTATACATGAAATTATTCATAATCAAGCAATAATTAAAAAAATTTCTTTTTTCTTGAACCCTTGGTCTCTTAGGGGGTCATTTACCCACATGGGGTTACACACAGAAGGGACAAACAAGGACAGACAAACAGATTAAGTCGATTACATCGACCCCAGTGCGTAACTGGTACTTATTTAATCGACCCCGAAAGGATGAAAGGCAAAGTCGACCTCGGCGGAATTTGAACTCAGAACGTAGCGGCAGGCGAAATAACGCGAAGCATTTCGCCTGATATGCTAACGAGTCTGCTAACTCACTGCCTCTATAATAATAATAATAATAATAATAATAATGGTTTCAAATTTGCCACAAGGACAGCAATTTGGGGGAAGGGAATGAGTCGATTACATCAACCCCAGCACGTAACTGGTACTTATTTTATCGAGCAAGAAAGGATGACAGGTAAAGTCGACCTTGCTGAAATTTGAACTCAGAATGGAGCGATGGGCAAAAGACCAAATTAATTACATGAAGTAGGCTCAATGGAAAAAACAAGATCAGGGCAATGAACACATGGGCTGTGTCCTTAATGCGATTTGGTGCAGGTGTTGTTAGGTGGACAAAGAATGAGCTTGAGGAAATGGACAGGAAAACCAGAGAAGTGATGACACAATTAACAAGGAATTACACCCCAAACGCAATGCTGACAGACTGTGTGTGCCCAGGAAGAAGGGAGGAAGAGGCATCATAGGACGCAAGACCTGTGTCATCAACAAGAAGAAGAAGAAAGAGTAAAGAAGTGGGAAAGGAAACCGTTGTATGGGGAATGCCTGAGAGAAATGGAAGGAAAAGACGAAACCAGCACTTGGAGATCACTCGGAGAGAAAAAGTGATCGGAAAGGATTCAATGAGGCATTGATATGCAGCATTGAGGAAGAAGCTCTGAAAAGTAATTACAACGAGTTC
>NC_069010.1:9691564-9692865 GCF_001194135.2 Octopus bimaculoides
ATTATAGATATTGCAATATATAAAAAAATAAATTATTATTATTATTATTATTATTATTATTATTATTATTATTATTGAAAGCTGTGAGCTGGCAGAATCGTTAGCAGGCCGGGCAAATCGCTTAGTGGTATTTCCTCTGCCACTACATTCTTAGTTCAAATTTCACCAGGGTCTCGACTTTACCTTTCATCCTTTTGGGGGTCGATTAATTAAGTACCAGTTACCCACTGGGGTCGATGTAATCAACTTAATACCCTCCCCCAAGCTGCCCTTGTGGTAAAAATTTGAAATCATCATCATCATCATCATCATCATTATCATTATTATCATTATTATCATCATTATCATTATTATTATTATTATTGAAGGCAGCGAGCTGGCAGAATCGTTAGCAAAAGCGGGAAAGGGTTTAACAGCATTTCATCCCTCTTCGTGTTCTGAGTTCAAATCCCACCAAGGTCGACTTTGCTTTTCATCGCTTTACAGTGGATAAAATAAGTACCAGTTGTATACTGGTGTTGATATAATCGACTTAAGCCCCCCTCCCCCACAATTTCAAGCATTGTGCCTTTAATAGGAAGGATTATTATTATTATTATTATTATTATTATTTGGCCATGTTTCCCTTTTTTCATCCGAGGGAGAAGTGACTTTACCAGGCAGCTTAAAACCCATGCATTAAAAGGGGGTAGAAAAAAAGGGGGGACGGAAGGGAAATGGAAGCAGCAGTAGCAGCAGCAGAAGTAGTAGTAGCAGCAGTGGTAATAATAGTAGTAGTTGTAGTAGTAGTAGTAGTAGTAGTAGTTGCAGTAGTAGCAGCAGCCATGTTAGTAAAATCGGATGGAAGAGGTTGATGCAGTAAGAAGAGGAGGATGATGCAGGAGATGTTTCTCAATGAATGGATCATTCCAGAAGTGACAAAGCAAAAGAAAGAGAGAGAGAGAGAGAGAATAATGAAAGTACCTTGCCGTCTTTCTTCACACCTGGCGCACCTGGGCTTCTCTCGCCTGGCTCATCATCCTCTTCCTCGTCTTCCATCATCTTCATCATCTTCATCCTCCTCAGTATCATCTTTTCCTCGTTCCAGTCGACGTCATTGTCATCGTCGTCGTCGTCGTCGTCAAACGTAAACAACGAGTTCTGTCCACCGTGTCTCGAGAAAGAAGTAGCAGTAGCAGCAGCAGCAGCAGTAGTAGCAGTAGTAGTTACAGAAGTAGTAGGAAAAGTAGTAGTGGGAGGGGGAGGAGGAGTGGTGGTGGTGGTGGTGGTGGTGGTAGTAGTTCTAGTGGCTGTGGTGATGG
>NC_069010.1:9693412-9697920 GCF_001194135.2 Octopus bimaculoides
GAAATCAAATTCGATGACAGCACCGCATGACTGGCATTCGTGCTAGTGGAGCGCTAAGAGCACCATCTGAGCGTGATCATTGCCAGGGCCGCTGATTGGATCCCCATGCCGGTGGCACGTAAAAAGCACCATTCGAGCGTGATCGTTACCAGCATCGCCTTACTGGCACTTGTGCCGGTAGTACGTGGAAAACAACATTCGAGCGAGGGCGTTGCCAGTACCACCTGACAGGCCCTCGTGTTGGTGGTATGTAAAAGTACCCACTACACTCTCGGAGTGGTTGGCATTAGGAAGGGCATCCAGCTGTAGAAACTCTGCCAGACCAGATTGGAGCCTGGTGTTGCCATCCGGTTTCACCAGTCCTCAGTCAAACCATCCAACCCATGCCAGCATGGAAAGCGGAAGTTAAACGATGATGATGATGATGAAGATATATATATACACACACACACACATACAGAGACGATGGGCTTCTTTCAGTTTCTGTCTACCAAGTCCACTCACAAGGCTTTGGTCAGCTCGAGGCCATAGTAGAAGACACTTGCCCAAGGAGCCACGCGGTGGGACTGAACCCAGAACCACATGGTTGAAAAGTGAGCTTCTTAACCACACAGCCACATGGAAGAAGATAAAAAAATAATAAAATAAAGATACTCGGGGACATACTTTGCAGGAAAACCAAACAGTAAAGTCAATGCAAAATTTTAATTGATTTAATTGAAATTCCATAGCGGCGCATCATGCCTCTCCTTATAGGTCCATGCGATGAGTGTTGATTGTGGAGGACAGGGGTGGGGTGGAAAGTATTAAACAATAACAACAACAACAACAACAACAATATTTATAAAGAATGGGTGGTGGGATGAGGGGGTAAAAAAAAAGAAGGAGCACATGTATTCCCTGACCCTTTCCCAACACCCCACAAAATATAAAGACACCATCTTCTTACCTTATGATTCCAACCACTGTCATTATAATGGACCCTTCAATCACACCAGCCTGGAGAGTTAATGAGAAGAGCAGATCATGTCGTTAGGAAAATATATAATGATTCACAAATAGAGTAATTAAGATAAGAAGCTTGTTAGATATTTTAATGACTGGACAGAGGAGTACACTAACCGATTAAAATAATAAGTTCATTATTACTTTAATTAGCAATTTCAATTGGTTCGTTAAATACCTTATCAATGAGATGGAGTAAACTTTCCAATTAAAGTAATAAGTTCATTAATTACTTTAATAATTAATTTTAAATATAACAAAGAATTTAGTAAAATAACTTCGTTATCATTAAGCCAATGTTAGGAACTTAAATTGTGGTTAAGGTTTGGGGGAAGATTTTAATTCAGAACTTATGAAAACAAGTCATTTGTACTACAGAGCCAGAGGTGGTTTCAGCTGGGTTGGTATCAAAAGGGTTGTATATATATATATATATATATATATATATATATATATATATATATATATATATACATACACAAGGGGGTGCTGAAAAGTTCTTAGCTATGGGTAAAATAAAATAAACGAGGATCTGTTAATTATGATCTTATTAAACATGTCCCCCCTCTCAGGTTCACACACTTATTGCAGGGGTCCTTCAGCTTTTTCAAAGCCCTGTAAAAGAACTCAGAAGGTTGGGCCTCTCCAACCAGGCCTTTCATGTTACCCTTACAGCCAGGAACTTTTCAGGTGCCCCCCCCCTTGTATATATGTGTATGTGTGTGTGTATATCATTATCTATAAATTAGGGTAAATCCCAGCTGTTTCCCCTACAAGATCATCTGCTTATTCCATTATAACAATCAATATTTCGCTACAGTAGCTGCTGCATGTTGATTGAAAACTCTGTAAATAGTTTTCCTTACATGTTCATCCGACATGTAAATCTTTGTAACTCCTATTGGTAAATGAAACATGTGTAATGGAGAATAAAACATACCAGAAAGTGTTCACTTTCCAGTTTTGTTATGTTATGTATATGTGTAAGGGGGGGGGGGCTCTGAGTCTGTGTTTGTCTCCCCCCATCATCATATGACAACTGGTGTTGGTGTGTTTACATCCATAACTTAGTGGTTTGGCGAAAACGACTGATAAAATAAGTATTAGGCTCAATTTATTTGACTAAAAGTTGAAGGAGGTGCCCCAGCATGGCCACAGCGAGTAGAGGGCGGCAAAATATAACTTAACAATCAGAGTAGTAATTAAAGTCACAAATTCATTAAATTCATCAAAGAGGGTAGAGTTATCAATTAAAAGAAGCTCGTTAAATACCTTAATGAACAGAGCAGAATTGGTAATTAAATTAATCAACTCATTAAATGGTAAACGATAGCAGAGATTTGTATCTCAATTAGTTAAATTTTGTTTTAACTGTTTGTAGATGGGTGTGGATATACCAGCCACACACCCACACACCCATGCATACATGAAAACACCCACACACACATCCCAAACACATATATACATATATCCACACACACACACACACTTTTTTACTGGTAATCCATTGGTTACGGCAACAAGAGTTGCTGTTGCTCCAATCAACAAAACAGCTTGCTAGTGAAATTAACGTGCAAGTGGCTGAGTACTCCACAGACACGTGTACCCTTAATGTAGTTCCCGGGAAGATTCAGCTTGACACAAAATGTGAGAAGGCTGCGTGACCTGTAATGAAAAGGTTAAATACTAACGAATTAACTCTTCACCATTGAGGTTAATCTCTCAAACCTAATCTTCATTTATTCACATCGCTTTCATTTAATCTTTCATTATCTCATAACTTTGAGATCTCAATGATGTGACTATTTATCGTTAGAATGACATTGTTGGATAGGTATGAGAAGCCAGATCTGGTGAGCTTGGAAAGAAAACGGAGAATATTTGAGCCGACTCAAATGTAATGCTTATTTATTCACACTGTTTTCTCATAGCTTTGAGATTTCAATGACGGAATTATCTACTTTTAGAATCGTATTGTGTGAAAGGCTGGATCTGGCCAGTTTGGGACATAAAAATATCTGTGAGAGGCTGGACGTGACCGATTTAAATGCTTAAGGGGTCGATATGCTTTGTATTTCAATTCAAATGTTCAAACACAATTCTACACGAAAACACCAATTTAACAACAGAGAAATTTCTCAGGTCAGTCTTTCACTTGCTTAAGTCATCGGGCTGCAGCCATGCTGGAGCACTGGATAAAAGATTCACTGATGGTGCCCCAGTGTGGTCACAGCCTTAGGTCTGATACATATAAAAGAATAATAATATGGAAATCGATAAGTGTGTAACATTTTGGCCAAAGCTATGGACAGTGAACATGTAATTATTTGGAACAGAGTGTGTGTGTGTGTGTATATATATATATATATATATATATATACACACACACACACATATTTATATATACACACACACACAATATGCCTGTATGTATGTATGTAAGTATATAGGTATGTGTAAATGTTTGTATAGTGTGTATGTATATATAGTGAGTATACATAATAAATAACTGGCATGAATATTAAAAGCCTACAGCTGCTGGCTCTCGAGACATCAATCAAATCCCGTCCAACCCATGCTAGCATGGGAAAAAAGACATGATGATGATGATGATGATGATGAGGTGTAACACACAAATGAAACTAATGATTTTTTGTTTTGTGTATTTAAACCTTTGAGTATGTGTATACATATACATTCACACATATATACACACAGATGTGCGCGCGCGTGTGTGTGTGTGTGTGTACTTATACATACATGCATACAGATGGTCACATACACACAGATATACACATACACCTGATTATATAGACACCCACACACGTATACACATACATACATACTCCTCCATACACACACACAGCTTTATATTCACATATAAATACCTATATAAATACACACATTGTATTTTATTAATTCCATTAGTTCCTGAGCAACAACATCTTCCGACAGCTGTGACTGGTGTCAAATAAGACTGTTACATAATACAAGCACATGGGTAGCAAGCCTGCCTCCCAACCACAAGGTTCTGGGTTCATTTACACAGCATGGCACCTTGGCCAAATGTTTTCTACTATAACTTTCGGTCAGCCAAAACCTTATGGATGGATTTGATTCTCATACCCTTTCTTATTTTATGGGGATCATTGATGTCCATGATGTTCCATAACATTTCCTATGGCCATTCTAAACAATTCCAACTGCTTCAAATCCTAATTCATGTGATGGCAAAGCACGTAGGGGAATCTGTTTGGAACTACCCCCTAAACAGTCTTTGCCCTTTGATTGTATTTTCAAACCCCCCAGTAGCATTTTAGGACAAATTTCCTTTGAAGTTTAGCCTGGATCACTTAATTCTTTTTAATGGCTTAAATCTGAAAAGAAAGAAAAACTGAGTCATCAGCTGTTAAAGTGGGTATCAATTTTTAAGACACCTTTTGTGTGTGTGTGTGTGATGAGCTTCTTTCAGTTTCCGTCTACCAAATAACTCACAAAGCTTT
>NC_069010.1:9698020-9698777 GCF_001194135.2 Octopus bimaculoides
ACCTCGAGAACCCAGTTTCCACAAAAACTGTTTGCCAGGAGCTGCACAAAACCAGATTTCATGGGACAGCTGAAATCAGAAAACCACTACTTTCAAAAACAAACGTTGCAAAGCATTTAGAGTGGAGTAAAAACCTACAGAATTGGTCCCTAGAGCAGTGGAAGAAAGTTATACAGGCCAAGTATATGTGTGGAGACACCCAAAAGAAGAATTTGACCCAGACTACCTTCTTCTAACTGTTAAACATGGAGGGGGATCTGTGATGATCAGGGGCGGGTTTGTATCTTGGAAATCCACCTGCCCAATGGTTTCCCTTCATGGCAGAATTAATAGTCAAGACTACTTAAGCATTTTATCTGATCAGATTCATTCTATGGTCGCAGAACTGTTTCCGGAGGGAAACACAGTCTTTCAGGATGATAATGCGCCAATTGACAAAGCTAATGGCACAAATGCCATTACTGAATGGCACGAGGAACATTCGAGTGAAGTTGAACATTTATGGTGGATTTTGGAAAAACAAGAAAGGAGTCGATATCCTCCACCATCATCTCGACAAGAACTGGAGACTGTTTTAGCTGAAGAATGGACAAAAATTCCTTTGGAAACAATTCAAGCTTTGTACGAGTCCATACCTCATAGAATTCAAGCTGTAATTATTGCCAAAGGTGGTCCTACCCCATATTAAAATATATTTGCTTGAAATTTTAAGGTGCTTCCATTATTTTGTCCAACCCCTGTATATATATGTACATAT